>NW_024426663.1:3388931-3389242 GCF_017311325.1 Ursus maritimus
GGATGGCTATGTATTTTCCCCTTAGGACCGCCTTTGCAGTGTCCCATAGGTTTCAGACCATTGTGTTTTTATTGAAAATTGCTTAATCTGATTTTTTAATTTCCTGGTTTACCCAATCATTCTTGAGCAGGATGGTTCTTAGTTTCCAAGTGTTTGAGTTTCCAAATTTTTTTTCTTTGTGATTGAGTTCCAGTTTCAAAGCACTGTGGTCTGAGAATATGCAGGAAATAATCTCACTCTTTTGGTATCGCTTGAGAACTGTTTTGTGACCCAGTATATGGTCTATTCTGGAGAAAGTTCCATGTGCATTC
>NW_024426663.1:3389267-3461403 GCF_017311325.1 Ursus maritimus
TAGTGGAATGGATTCCCTAATTTCTCTTTCTTCAGTCTCATTGTTGTGTATAGATATGCACTGATTTCTGAACATTGATTTTGTATCCTGCCACATTACTGAATTGCTCTATAAGTTCCAGTAGTTTGGGGATGGATTCTTTTTGGGTTTTCCGTATAGAGTATCATGTCATCTGTGAAGAGAGACGGTTTGACTTCTTCTTTGCAGACTTGGATACATTTTATCCCTTTTGTTGTCTGATTGCTGTTGGAAGGACTTCCAGTACAATGTTGAATAATAATGGCAAGAGTGGGCATCCTTGTCGTGTTCCTGATCTTAAGGAAAGTCTTTAACTTTTCCCATTGAGAATGATATTTGCTGTAGGCTTTTATTAGATGATTTTATGAAGTGAGGAATTGACCTCTATCCCTACCCTCTGAAGGGTTTAATCCGAGAAGGATGCTGTATTTTGTCAAATGCTTTTTCTGAATCAATTGAGAGGATCATATGTTCTTGACTCTTTCTTGTTGATGTGATCTTTCACACTGATCGATTTGTGAATGTAGAACCACGCGTGCATCCAGAGATGAATCCCTTACGTCATGATGGATAATCCATTTTAATGTACTGTGGGATCCTATTAGCTAGGATCTTGTTGAGAAGGCATCCATATTCATCAGGGATATAGGTCTGTAATTCTCCTTTTCGATGGGGTCTTTGCCTGGTTTTGGGGATCAGGGGTAATACTGGCCTTAGAATGAGTTTGGTAGTTTTCCTTCTGTTTCTATTTTTTGAAACAGCTTCAGGAAACTAGGTATTATTTCTTCTTTGAGTGTTTGGTAGAATTCCCCCAGAGTCAAGTCAGACTGGACTCTTGTTTTTGGGGGTGTTTTGCTTCAATCTCTTCATAATGGTCTGTTTAAATAATCATTTTCTTCCTGATTCAGTCTTGGTAGTTTATAGGTTTCAGGAAGGCATCCATTTCTTCCAGGTTGTTTAATTTATTGGCATAAAGTTGTTGGTAAAAGTTTCTAATTATCCTTCCTAATGGTGTTGTTATTGGTTTGGGAGCCTCTCCCCTTTCATTCATAATTTTATTAATTTGCATCCTTTCTCTATTCTTTTGAATAAGTCGCCGATGGCTTATCGATCTTATTTATTCTTTCAAAGAACCAGCTTCTAGTTCTGTTGATCTCTCTACTGTGCTCCTGGTTTTTAATTCATTGATCTCTGCTCTAATCTTGATCAACTACTTCTCGTGAGTGGGTTGACCTTCTTCTGTTCCAGCTCCAGATTTTGGAGGTGAGAATATAAAACTGCATTTTAGATTTTCTGTTCTTTTGAGTGAGGCTTGGATGCTGCTCTATTTCCCCTTTAGGACTGCCTTTGCAGTAGGTGCATAGGTTTTCAGACTCATTGTCGTTTTTATTGTCATTGAGTCTCCATAAATTGTTTAAATTGATTTTTAATTTCCTGGTTTACCCAATCAGTCTTGGGCAGGATGGTTCTTAGTTTCCAAGTGTTTGAGTTTCTTCCCAATTTTTCCTTGTGATTGAGTTCCAGTTTCAAAGCATTGTGGTCTGAGAATATGCACGGAATAATCTCAGTCTTTTGGTATCAGTGAGACCTGTTTTGTGACCCAGTATATGGTCTCTTCTGGACAAAGTTCAATGTGCATTCAAAAAGAATGAGTATTCTGTTGTTCTGGGGTGTAGTGTTCTGTATGTATCTATGAGGTCCATCTGGTCCAAAATGTCATTCAAAGCTCTTGTTTCTTTGTTGATTTTCTGCTTAGGTGATCTGTCTATTGCTGAGAGTGGAGTGTTGAGGTCCCCTACTATTAACGTATTATTATCTATATGTCTCTTTATTCTGGTTAAGAGTTGGCTTGTGTATCTAGCTGCTCCCCTGTTGGGGGCATAGATATATATAATTGTCCTATCCACTTGTTGGATACATCCTTTAAGAATAATATAGTGTCCTTCTGTATCTCTAACTACAGTCTTTAGTTTAAAATCTAATCTGTCTGATATGAGAATTGCTACCCCAGCTTTCTTTTGAGGTCCATTGTCATGAAAAATGGTTTTCCATCCCTTCACTTAGAGCCTGGATGTAGGTTTAGATTCAAAATGAGTCTCTTGTAGACAGCAAATGGATGGGTCATGTCTTTTTATCCAATCTGCAACCCTGTGGCATTTATGGGTGCATTTAGGCCATTCACATTGAGAGTGATTGTTGAGAGAGATGATTTTAATGATGTCATGTTGCTTGTGAAGTCTTTGTTTCTATAGATTGTAAATTTCTGTTCTTGTATCACTCTTGGGGCCTTTTTACTTTTCTAGAACCCCCCTTAATATCTCATGTTGTGCTGGTTTTGTGGTTACGAATTTGGTCACTTTCTGCGGATCCTGGAAGGTCCTTATCTCTCTATCAATTCTGAATGACAGCCTTGCTGGATAAAGGATCCTTGGCTGCACGTTGTCTGAGATAGAGCTTTGAAAATACCCTGCCAACCCTTCCTAGCCTGCCATGTCTCTGTAGACAGGTCTGACGTTATGCTGGTATTTTTACCTCTGTACATAAGGATTTTCTTCCCCCTGGCCACTTTCAGTACTGTATCCTTGGATCTAATATTTGCCAATTGCACTATGACATGATGTGGTGTAGGTCTGTTCTTATTGACCTTGGGAGGGGTCCTCTCTGCCTCTTGGACATGAATACTTGTTTCCTTTTTTCAGATTAGGGAAGTTCTGAGCTACAATTTATTCAAATATCTCTTCTAGACCTCTCTCTTTCTCCACCCCCTCGGGGATGCCGATGATTCTGACATTGGAATGTTTCATTGAGTCAGTAATCTCCCGTAATCTACACTCTTGAGATTGGATTTTTTTTTTAAAGATTTTGTTTATTTATTTGACAGAGAGCCAGCCAGTGAGAGAGGGAACACAAGTGGGGGAGTGGGAGAGGAAGAAGCAGGCTGAGCCTGATGTGGGGCTCGATCCCAGAATGCTGGGATCACGCCCTGAGCTGAAGGCAGATGCTCAATGACTGCGCTACCCAGGCGCCCCTTGAGATTGGATTTTTTTGAGCCAAGTTTCTGTTTTAACTTTCTCTTCTACCATTCCATCCTCCAATTCACTAATTCGTTCTTCTGCCTCATCTACCCTGGCCGTCAGAGCATCTAGTTTAGACTGCAGTGGATTCATAGCATTTTTAATTTCTGTGAGATTCGCTGTCATTTCTGCCCTTAGAGGTTCTATATTCTCATTAATATTTTCGTTAATATTTTTTTCAAGCCTACACATCATCTTAACCATTGTTACTCTGAACTCCATTTCTGACAATTTGGTTATATCCATATCCATCAGTTCTGTGGCAGAGGCCACAGTCTCCGTCTCCTTTCTTTGCTGAGGGTTTCCCCTCCTCGTCATTCTGATGAGGAGAGGTTGCGGGGATGCCCAGAGCCCAAATTATTGTCCGGGACCCAGGCAGTGTGCACTTGTTTTATAGGGAGCTTAGGGATGTGGGCTTCTTGATTTTTCAGCCTGCCTTCTGGGGGAGGGGCCTCCTGCGCTGATATTCAGGCAACCCTGTTTGGGTAGAGTTGCCCCATCCCTGTGAGGCGGGATGGGGGTGGGCACAATGTGAGCTGGTATTTCTGGGTTTTTGTTCTTTGGTGGCTTTCCCTGGAGGTTTCTCTCTCATCTGACTCTTCTGAGAGAGCAACAGTGGCCGTATCCTAGCCTCTGTCTCAGAACAGAGAGATCACAGTCTGCTCTCCACTGAGCTCTCCTGGCCACTTTAACTCTGTTTCTGTTGGTGCTGCTAAAAACCCTGCAGCTTCCCAGGTTGTGCGTCCCCCAGCTGCTCTCCCAGCCCTTGCTTCCAGGGCCCGGTGTCTCCATCCTTCTGACACCGCCAGCCGCCCCCGGTTTCTGCGCGTGCTCCCAAGCTCCCTGTTTCAGTGTGGTTTGCATGTGCGTTCTGGAGGGCCAGTTTTCAGTCTGGTCGTGTGCGCGCTCCCAAGCTCCCTGTTTCAGTGTGGTTTGCATGTGTGTTCTGGAGGGCCAGTTTTCAGTCTGGTCGTGTGCGCGCTCCCAAGTTCCCGGTTTTAGTCGGGTTGCAGTGTGCGCTCAGGAGCTCCGGTTTTCAGTTTGGACACATGCCTGCGCTCCCAAGCTCCCAGTATCAGTCCGGTTCCAGTGAGCGCTCCGAAGTTCCGGCTTTCAGTCTGGTCGCGCGTCCCGGGCTCACGGTCTCAGTCTGCTCTCTCGCGGGTGCCCTCCCGAGTCCGCCCGCTCCCCTGTGCAGGTGGCTACCGCTTCCTGGCACCCGAACGCAGCGGCTCCCTCCACCTTCCGTTTATCTTCTGATATCTGTGCGCGGTTTCTTGGCTCCCCACTTCGTACCTCAATACTCAGCACTAGAGATGTTCATTTGTAGAGATCCAGATGTATCTTCCTGCGTCTCAGGCTGATTCTGTGGATGTTCAGGCTGGTCTGGTACCTCTCCAGCTCGATTCAGGGGACCAGCTGAAAAAGGGGTCCCCTACTCCTCCGCAATCTTTTCTCCCTCCTCTTAATTTCTATTTTATTATGAAATAAAATATTTCATACATACAAAAGTGTATACTGTACAAGAAATAAAGTATAATAATATAGGTGCCAATGTAGAGACCACCCACCTTAAAAAGTAGAGGATGGAAGACTTTTAAAGACCCAAATACCTCTCCTGATCCTCTTTCTCTCCTGTTCTCCCATGGGAAACCACTATTTAGAATTTTGTGTTTAACTGCATACTTATGTATCCCAAAACAATATTGTGGATCTTATGAAAAGTTTCAATCTTTACGTAAATGGGCGCATATTGTATGTATTCTTCTCTGATTTGCTTTTACATTCACATTTTTTGAAATTAGGAAATTGAGGTATAATTTATATACAATAAAATTTACCTTTTGAAGTGTATAGTTCAGATGGGTTTTGATAAAGGTATGTACCTGCATGATAACCCCACAATTAAGATGAATAACATTTTCATCTCTTCATAAAGTTTCCTTGTATTCCTAGTAGTCAGTCCCTTCCCCAACCCCAAATTCCTGGCAACCATTGATATGTTTTCTGTCACTATTTTTTTTTTTTGCCTTTCCAGAATGTTCTATAAATGGAATTTTATGGCATGAAGTTTTCTTTTTTCAGTTTTATTGAGATGTAATTGACATATAGAACTGTATAAGCTTAAGGTGTGTAGCATAATGATTTGACTTACATATATTGTGAAATAATTACTACATTAAGTTTTTTAACATCCATCATCCCATATGGATACAGAAAAAAAAGGAAAAAAAATTTATCATGTGATAAGATGTTCTTAGGATTTACTCTTAATTTTTATGTATATGATACAGCAGTGTTAACTATAGTCATCATGTTGTACGTTACATCCCTAGTATTTACTTATAATTGGAAGTTTGTAATTTTTTACCACCTCTAGCCAGTCCTCCCCAACCCCTGCCTCTGGTAACCACAGTCTGATCTCTTTTTCTGTGGCTTTTTCTTTTTTAAATTAGATTGAACATATCAAATAGATCCTATTTGATCTTTCTGTCTGAATATTTCACTTAACATAATGTTCTCCATGTCCATCCATGTTGCTGCAAATGGCAGGATTTCCTTCTTTTCTGTGGCTGAATAATATTCTGTCACATGTATGTACCACAACTCCTTTGTCCATTCATCCATCAGCGGACACTTATGTTGTCTCCGTGTCTCGGCCGTTGTAAATAATGCTGCAGCCAACATAGCGGTACAGATACATGGTGTTTTCATTTCCTTTGACTACATTCCCAGAGTAGAATTGTTGGATCATATTGTAGTTCAATTTTTAATTTTTTGAGGAACTTCCACGATGTTTTCCATAGTGGCCATACCAATTTACTTTCCCATGATGCCCAAGGGCTCCCTTTTCTCTGTATCCTCGCCAGCATTTGTTATCTCGTCATTTTGGTGATAGCCATTCTGATCGGTGTGAAGTGATATCTCATTGTGGTTTCGATTTGCATTTCCTTGATGATTAGCGATGTTCAGCATCCTTTCATGTACCTGTTGGCCATTTGCATATCTTCTTTGGAAAAATGTCTGTTTAGGTCCTTTGACCATTTTTAAATTTGATTTTTTTTTTTTGCTATTGAGTTTATGGGTTCTTTATATATTTTTAATTTTAACCCCTTATTAGATATATGGTTTGCAAGCATTTTTTCCCATTCCATAGGCTGTCATTTCATTTTTTTTTTTTTTTTTTTTTTTTTTTTTTGCTGTAAAGTTTTTAAATTTGATGTAATCCTGCTTGTTTATTTCTTATTTTGTTGCTTGTGATTTAGGTGTCATATCTAAAAAAATCATTGCCAAGACTCATGTCAAGTATATTTTTCCTGTGTTTTTTCTAGGCGTTTTATGGTTTCCAGTTTTACATTTAAATCTTTAATCTGTTTCAAGTTAATCTTTGTGAGTGGTGTAAGATAAGGGTCTAGTTCTGTTCTTTGGGTCTAAATTCCATATCCAGTTTTCCTAGGACCATTTATTGAAGAGACCATCTTTTTTCCATTGAGTATTCTTAGCTCCCTTTTCAAATATTAGTTAACTGCATATGCATGGGTTTATTTCTGGACTCCGGATTCTGTTCTTTCTGTGCATCTGATTTTATGCTAGTACCATACAGTTTTGATTACTATAGGTTTATAACATAGCTTGAAATCAGGAAGTGCCATACCTCTCATTTTGCTGTTCTTTCTCAGGATTGTTTTGGCTATTAAGGGTCTTTTGTGGTTCCATATACATTTTAGGATCGGGGCAGCTGGGTGGCATAGCCAGTTAAGCATCATTGGTTTCCGCTCAGGTCTGATCTCAGGGTCTTGAGATCAAGCCCCGTGTGTGTGTCGGTGGGGGGGGGTCTGTGCTCAGCAGGGTGTCTGCTTGGGTTCCTCTCTCCTTCCTCTGCCTCTCCCCACTATGCTCTCTATCTCTTTCACTGAAATAAATAAATCTTTTAAAAAATTTTAGGATTGATTTTTCTACTTCTGTAAAAAATGTCATTGGAATCTTGATAGAGATTGCATTGAATCTATAGATAGCTTTTTGTAGTTTTCACATTTTAACTACATTAATTTTTCTAATCCATGAACACAGGATGCATTTCCACTTATTTGATTTGTGTATGTTAATTTTGTGTCCTGGAACTTTACTAAATTTATTGATTAGTTCTAACAGTTTTTCATGGAATTTTCAGTATTTTCTATATATAAAATAATGTCTGTGCAAATGGAGACGATTTTGCGCCTTCCTTTCCGATTTTGATGACTTTCTTTTTCTTGCCTGATTGCTCTGGCTTAGACTTCCTATGTTATGTTGAGTGGGCATGGTGCGAGTGTGTATCCTTTTCTTGTTCCCGATCTTAGAGAAAAAGCTTTCAGCCTTTCATCATTGCGTATGAGGTTAGCTGTGAGCTTGTCATATATGGCCTTTATAATGTTGAGGTAATTTCTTTGTATACCTAATTTGTAAGAGTTTTTATTGTATTTCAATATTGAATTTTGTCAAATGCTTTTTCTGCATCTGTTGAGATGATCATATGATCTTTTCTTTCATTCTTTCAATCATGTATCACGTTGATTGATTTGTCAGTGTTGAAACATCCTTGCATCCTAGGGATAAATCCCATTTGGTCATGGTGAATGACCCTTTTAATGTGCTGTTGAAGTCAGTTTGCTAGTATTTTGAGAATTTTTGCATCTTAATTCATCAGGGATATTTGTCTATGGTTTTCTTTCTTTTCCGGTAGTATCCTTTTCAGGTTTTGGTATCGGGGTAATTTTGGCCTCATAAAATAAGTTTGGGAATGTTTCCTACTCTTTGATTTTTTGGGAAGAGTTGAGAAGGGATTGGTATTAATTCAGATGCTTGCTAAAATTGGCCAGTGAAGTCATCTGGTCCTGGGCAGTGAGTGAATCTGTGACTTAAATTCCCCGTCGTAGCTGGACAGCAGGATGGCCCCAGAGCCTGCAGGGCTCATTGTTTGAGTAAAAAATCAGGCAAGACTGTGCACTGAATTCCCTGCCCAGGCAGGGCCACTGCGCTGCTCCACAGATGGGGAAAGCCATGGGCTGTGCTCTTTGTTCAAGTGCCACTGTGAGCAGGGCTGTGAGGTGGGCTGTATAGCTTCCTGTGTGTTGTGGTTCGGTTTTCTGGGGGTGGGGGGTGGGGCAGAGAGGTGGGGCTGAAGGCCTTAATCAGCCATGGACCGGGCTATGAATTCGTTTCCCTGGCAGGAGGGAATAAGAGAACCCATCCCAAGGCTGGAAAGGCTCTTTGTTTACAGTCTTGACTCAAGCCAACCCGTGGCAAGAATGGTGCTTTGCTTTTCAGATGACCAGCTCTGCCCTCTACTTTCTGCTCAAGCATTGCTGGGTTAAGCAGCTTTCAGGAGTTCTAGGCAGGCTTTTTAGTCAGGTGAGGCCAGGAGCTACACTCAGAAGTGAGCTGGGCTATGAATTATGTCTTGTGCCTGGGAGGGTCAGGAGGACCAGCTCTAAGCTTTCCAGGAGCTTCTGATCAGGCTTTCTGGTTGGGGGTGGGGTGCTGGGAGCTCCACTGAGGTGTGAGCTGGGCTATCAGCTCTCCTGCCTGTGCGAAGCTGGAGAAACCTCCAAGCCTGGTAAGGCTCTTTGTTTGTGGTCTTAAGTCGACCCACTCCCCATGCGCCCAGGTTGAACGGTGTGACTGGTTTTGCTCTGTGGATGACCAGCTCTGCTTGCTTTACTTTCTACCATTGCTGGGCTGTGCAACTTCCAGCTGTTCTCAATCACGTTTTCTGATGGAAAGAGGCCTGGAGTTACACGCGGTAGTGGGCGGGGCTATGAATTAGTTTTCCTGCCTGGGAAAGGTAGGCAGGGCCAGCTCCAAGGAGCCTCTCAGGTGCTCCCAATCAGGCTTTCTGAGCCGGAGGGGCCAGGCGCTTCACCCGTGAATTAGCTCCCCTGCCTGTGCAAAGCAGGGGAACCCTCCAAGCCTGTGGTCTTTATTCAAGCTGACCTACTCCCCAAGTTCTCTGGCCAAACACTACCACAGGTTTCGCTCTGTGGATGACTAGCTCTGCCTGGGATAATCCCCTGCCCTAGCATTGCCGGACTAAGCAGCTTCCAGGTGTTCCCAGTATGGCATTCCAGTTGGGAGGGGTCAGGGAGTGACGTTCAGCAGTGGGTGGGACTATGAATTAGCTCTCCAGGTGTTCTGGCATTCTGGTCAGGCAGGACTGGGAGCTACACTCAGCAAAAGGTGAGGCTGTCACCCAGCTCTCTCCCGCCTTGGTGGGGGCAGCTCAGGCACCAGGGCCGGCAGGCCTCTTCATCTGAGGACCTGAATCAGGCAGACCTGCACCCTCCTAAATTCCCTGGTCAGACTGTGCCACCACCTTGGCTCCCTGGATGAACAAAGATGCTGGTTTGGTATCACGACTTGGGGGATGCAGGTAGGGACTCGGTCTGCTAAGATCAGAGTGCTTGTTGTTGGAAGCCTCTCCCACCTTCTCTGATTCCCAGTGGTCAAGATCTGTAGGTTTGCCCGCAATCCCTGTGGGATGAGACTGGAGTTGGGGGGGGGAGGGTTCCAAAAAAATGACCCACTCTGCTGGGGGAGCTAGATGTCTACCCTAGGCTCTCTTTTCCTGCTGGAGAAACCAGAGGCTCAGGGGAGACCTCTCCGCATGGTGCTTGCTGTCCTGGCCTGGGGGAGGGGCAACAGTCAAGGATAGGCGCTTCTCTTACACGTTGGATGCAGTCTGTCTTTGTCTCTGTGACGCAGGAGAGAGCTTCAGCCTCGCTCTGCTCTCAGATTCTAGGATTCTCTTAGTGGTGTCTTCTTGTGAGGGGAAGTGAAGTCAGAAATGCTCTATGTCACCATATTGGTGACATCACTCCTTCCATCTAAAGTCTTTTGTATTAGGCTTTTTTTGACTTAGCATACCACATTTGCAAATAGTTCTTTTGTGATCTTGCTTCATTTCTTTTTTAAAATTTTTTTTTTAGAGATTTCATTTATTTATTTGACACAGAGAGATAGTGAGAGAGAGAGCACAATCGGGGGAGAGGGAGAAGCAGACTTCCGACTGAGCCAGGAGCCTGACACAGCTGGATCCCAGGACCCTGGGATCATGACCTGAGCTGAAGGCAGCTGCTTAACCGGACGAGCCACCCAGGCGCCCCTTTTGCTTCATTTCTATTGGAAAAGTATCTGGAAGTAAATTTCCTGGGTCATATGATCAGTATGTGTTTAAATTTAGAGGAAAAGACCAAAATGGTTTCTGTGCTGTTTTGCAACCCTGCCGGCAGTGGGCAGGACCATTTCCAGATGTTCAGCCTCCTCGCTGGGGTCGTGATGTTTTAGTTGAGGCGTTCTGCTGGCTCTGCAGCAGCATCCCTTTAAGGTTTGAGTTTTTATTTCCTTGATGACAACATCGAGATCTTGCTATGAGTTTATTGGTTATTTGTGATTTTTCTTTGGTGAAATGTTCAAATTTTTAATTTTCTCCCAGTCTATCACTTGTCTTTTCATTTTATCTTTCTAAGAGAAAAATTTTCTAATTTTGAGATAGTCCAGTTTATCTTTTTTCTTTTTGTGCTTTTTGTATTTTATTGAAAAAATTCTTTAACTTAAGGTCACCGTAATTTTCTCCTGTGTTTTCTTTTAGGACTTTTATAATTTTACCCTTTATGTACAGGTCTGTCATCCATTTAGAGATAATTTTTATGTGGTGGGAGATAATGGCAAAGGTTCATTTTTTTGCATGTTTGATATTCTGGCAACACTTGTCAAAAGTCAGTTGATCATATATACTGTATGTGGGTCTGTTTTGAAATCATGGTTTGATTCCATTGATTTATAGGTCTGTCTTTATGCAAATAACATACTATTTTGATTACTGTAGCTTTATATAGTAAATTAGGTAGTGTAAGTCTCCTTCCTCCTTCCCTCCCTTTCCCTCCCTCCCTCCAGAATTCTTGGCTATTCAGGTCCATTGCTTTTACTCATAAATTATAGAATCAACTCATCACTATTTAAAAGTGTCCTGCTTTAATTTTGATTGGAATTACATCAAATCTGGGGAGATCACCTGGGGAGAATTGACATTTTAATATTGAGTCATTCAACCATGAGCATGATGTCTTTCCCCATTAATTTGTCACCAATAACTTGTATTTTTTTAGTGTGTTCTTACATGCTTTTGTTAAATGTATCCTTCATATTTCATGTTTTTTGATATAATTATAGATGGTTTTGCGAGACTTGTTTTTTTTAAAGATGTACTTAGTTTAGAGAGAGAGAGAGCAAGCACGAGAACATGTGGGAGAGGGAGAGGGAGAGAGTGTGAAGCAGGCTCCATGCTGAGTGTGGAGCCTGATGTGGGGCTCAATCTCATGACCCCAAGATCACAACCTGAGCCGAAACCAAGAGTTGGATGGTCAACTCACTGTGCCACCCAAGTGCCCTGAGATTTCAGTTTTTAATTGTTTGTTGATAGAACTAGATTGATTTTGTATGTTGACCTTTTATCTTGTGACCTTGTTAAATCACTTCTTGAGTTCAAGTAACTTCTGTAGTTTTTCAGAGTATTATACATGCAGGGTCATGTTAATGCAAATAAAGATGATTTTACTGTGTTATTCTCAGATATTATTACTTTCAGTTCTTTTTCTTGTATTATTGTACTGGCTATGACTTCCAGTGTAGTAATGAATAAAAATAGAGTGGATATCCTTGACTCCTTTCCAATCTTAGGGGCAGAAACATTCATTTTTTTAAATCATTAAATATGATATTTGTAGATTTTTCACAGATGCCCTTTATCAGTTGAGGATATTCCCTTCTTATTCTAGAGTGTTGAGAGTGTTTCTCATCAGGAGATAGTTTTTAAATGTCTTTATGCATCCAGTGAGACGAGCATATGGATTTACCTTTTGGCTTTGTTGATGTGTTTCATTATTATTATTTTTTTTGATGAACCAACCCTGTAGACCTGAGATAAAACCCATTTATTCATGATTTATTACCCTTTTTACATATTGGTGGATTCAGTTTGCTAATATTTTGTTGAGGTTTTGTATCTATGTTCCTATTTCTTCTTGACTGAGCTTTCAGTTTTTTTTTTGTCTTTCAAGGAATTTGTTGACTTTAAATAAGTTGGTCATTATTATTAATATTTCCTTATTATTCATTTAATGTGTACAGAGTCAGGGGTTGTACCCCTTTCTCATTCCTCATAGTGGTCATCTGTATCTCCTTTCCTTTTTCCCTTAATCAATCTGGTAGACTTTTGTTGATTTTATTGATCTTTTTAAGAAATTAGTAGTTTCATTAGTTTCTCTCTTTTACCTGTTAATCTGTTTGATTGAGTTCTGCTCTTTAGTATTTCTTTCCATCTGCTTATTTTGGGTTTAATTTGCTTTTCTTTTTCCAACTTTAGATCATTAATCTGAAACCTTTCTTTTTCAGTAAAAGCTTTGAATGCTATAAATTTCTAAACATTGCTTTAGGTGCATACCAGAAGACTTATTGTTTTGTTTTTCCAATTTCATTGAGTTTAGGGGTGGGGTTTTCTCATCGTTCTGTCCGCACCCCACTGACAGACCACTTCTACCTCCTCCTACTCAGTGCAGGTACTAGAGCATAGGGGTTTCCTGCCTCAGAGACAGACAGCTTTTGCTTCTTGTTCTCGAAATGTTTAATAACGAGGGCATGGGCAGGTTTTCTTGTCTGTCTTCAGCAGCCGCTAGTCGTGACCTTGTCCTGATGAGCCAGGATTGAATATCGGCTTCTCTAGTACAATTGCTCCACTCTCAGGTGTTGGCAGCTTTTTCATGTCTGTGTCCCCAGAAGGACTTTCTTAGGTTTCCCGTCTTTGTGAGCATGTGGTGGATACGTAGGGAAGAAATGGCAGGTGGGTGCAGATGCAGCCTGTGACTGGGACCCCAAGACTGTCACAGTATTTCACACTTTGCCTTTAATGATTTCTTATCATTTTAGTTGTTTTCTGTTTAACGGCTTTTGTAACAGCTCTCCCTTCTGTGCTCTGCCAAAGGTGAGAGTTTGTGTGTCCCTTGTCTCCTCAAAGAGCCTGCTACTCTTTGCAGTTTACTTCACTTGGTTATCTTGTGACATCAGCTCTCTGATGGTCTAAAAAAAATTAATGATTTTGTAGATTGTTTTTTTCTCATTGTTTAGGGTGGGAGTGACATTTTCTTGTGGCTTTCTACATCTTAAGCAGAAGTAAAAGCCTCCAAAATTTTATATTTGAGATTCATTCTTACTGATGCTAGAAGATGCAGTCTCTTTTTCATGAATATTTCAGGTTTCTTTTTTTCCCTTTCTGTTATAAGTAATGCTATTACAAACTTTATCTTAAATGTCTCCTGGTGTACCTGTGCAAGCATTTCTCTCAGACATAAACTTAGGAAAGGACTTGCTAAGTCACTTGGTACGTGTTTGGCTTTTTACATTGAATTTTTTGTTTTTTAAAGATTTTATTTATTTATCTGAGAGGGAGACTGAGCACAGGCAGGTGGAGAGTCAGGAGGAGAGGGAGAGAGACAAGCAGACTCCCCACTGAGTGTGGAGCCTGATGTGGGACTTGATCCCAGGGCCCTGAGATCACGACCTGAGCCGAAGGCAGACACTTAACAGACTGAGCCACCCAGGTGCCCCATATATTGAAGTTTTTAATCCACTTCGAATTTTGTTTTTTGAGTACATAGAATGTAAAGTAAGGGTTTAATAAGATTTTTCCCCTCATGGATAACCTGATGTCCCTGCACTATATAGTGAATAGTCCGTTCTTCCCCCACTGGTCTGCAGTACCACCTTTGCAAAGGATCAACTATTTGCATTTGAGTTTATTTCTAGTCTTTCTATTATGGTTTATTTTTCTATTCGTTTCTCTGGGATAATACCATACTATAGCTTTATGAAAAGTTTTGTCAAATAGGGCAAGTCTCTGTCTTTTGTACCTCTTGGTTTTTCCTTAGGAATGTCTTGGCTATTCTTGACCTTTTGTTCTTAAAAATTTAGAATTATCTTGTTAATTTATAAAAGGATCTCTACTGAACATGAATAATTAGAATTTTTTGAAAATAAGAAAGAACTGATATTTTTAATTCTTTTTTATTGTGTTCAGTCAGCCACTGTATAGTACATCATTAGTTTTTGAAGAACTGATATTTTTATAATACTGAGTATTCCTTGCCACACAAAAAAAATCTCTCTCTCCATTTATTTAATGGTCTTCTTTAATGTTTTGAAATATGAGGGGGCTAATGTCCATAGAGGGCTAGCACATTTCTCATTAGTTTATTCCTAGGTATTTTACAGTTCTTGTTGCTATTGAAATAATATTTTATTTATTTTTTATTTTTTAAAGATTTTATTTATTTATTTGACAGAGAAGCAGCGAGAGAGGGAACACAAGCAGGGGGAGTGGGGGAGGGAGAAGCAGGCTTCCCGCTGAGCAGGGAGCCCGATGCAGGGCTCAATCCAAGAACGCTGGGACCATGACCTGAGCCGAAGGCAGACGCTTAACGACTGAGCCACCCAGGTGCCCCTGAAATAACATTTTAAAAATATTCTTACTCTTATATTTTGACTGATGAAAAATGGAATTGATTTTTTTTCATGTTGATCTTACCTCTAGAAATTTAGCTAAATTCTCTTAAAATAATTTGTTAGTATTTGGGGGTTTGAAATGTAAATAATATCATCTATGAATAATAACAATTATTTTATTTCCAATTATGACACCATATGTTTCTTTTTCTTTGTTTTCTGTGTTAGGGTGTCCAGTACAAGGCTAAGTAGAAATGATGATAGATGTTGCCTTCTTTTGTCTCTAATTTTAAAGGAAATACTTGTAGTGTTTCACCAATGTTTACTGTGGGTTTTTGTTTTTTGTGGGTTTTTTTGGTAGATTCCTTTATTTTAGAGAAGTTGCATTTTTCTGTCCAGTTTATTAAGAGCTTTTGACTGCCTGGAAGAATTTTATATATATTTTTTCCTATTTTCTCTGTTAATCTTATAATTTACATTAATACATCTTATAAAATTAAACCACTTTCACTTTTAGAATAAATCTAATTCAAAATTGGTATCTCACATATTTTATTCATTGTTAGGGTAAGTTTGCCTTCACTTTGGAGGAGGTTCATTCATATTTATGGTGAAGACTGGCACGTAATTTTCTTGTACTTTTCTTGCTCTTTGTTTTCAAATTTATATTAGTTCATTAAGTGGATTGGAGAGTCGTCTTTTTTGTTTTTTTCCTTCTCTCTGGAAGAATTTGTAAGAGGAAAATTATCCATTTCTTGAAAGCGTGTCAGATCACATCTAAAACTTGTGCCTCTAGGCCTGGTATTGTCTTTGTGAGATCATTTTCTTATATATTCATTTTTTAAACTTTTTACTTTGAAATATAATGATTTACGAGAGGTTTCACAGAAATGTGTAGGGAAATCCTGTGTGTGTTTCCCCTAGCCTCCCACAAGATACTGACATTGGTACAAGTTACAGGGTTTATTCAGATTTCGCCAAGTTATCTAAGCACTCATCCACGTGTTTGCGTGTGTGTTGCTCTCTGCAGTTTTATCCTGAGCGTAGCTTGTGGAACGGCCACTGTAATGACGATGGTGAACAATACCATCGCCATAGGAATCCCTTCTGTCACTCCTAGCTGCACCCATCCTTTCTCTCCTTCCCTGCCTCCTGGCATCAGGAATCTGGTCTCCAGCTCTGTTATGTTATTTCCTGAATGTGACACAAATGAAATCATGCAGTATGTATCCTTTTGAGATTGGTTTTTTATACTTGGTGTAATTTTCTTGAGGTTCATTCAAGTTGTGTGTATCTGTAGTTCATTTCTTACTGCTGAGTAGTGCTTCATGGTATGGATACACCACGGTTTCCTGAACAGTTCACTAACCGAGGAACATTTGAGTTTCCAGTATTTGGCTATTCAAAAAAAGGCTGTTATCAAATTTACTGCACATGGTTAAAACTTATTTTGAAATTTATTTATTCTGTGATTTTAGAGGTTTAGAGAAAATTGTTTCAAAGACAATAGTGTATCTTGCTAATGTACTTCTAACATCTCTGCCCTAAGCCTAGGAACTTCATCCCTGAAAGCCTCATAGTGGTTTGAACCGTGTTAAAGGGTATTGTTATTAAATTCCTCCAGCTTCGTTTAAGTACTGAAAAATAAGCCGCTATGAACATTCGTGTGCAAATTTCTGCATGAAATAACTCTTCATTCACAGGGTTAAATGCTGAGGGAAGATTTTAAACTACTAATTTCTTTAACTGTTATAGAACTATTCTGAATATTTCTTCTCAAGTTAGCTTTTTTTGGCAGGTTATATTTTTTCTAGGAATTTGTTAATCTTGTTTAATTTTATTAAATTTATTAGCAAAAAGTTCATAGTATTCACTTATTACCTTTACAGTCCTTTCTGTTTCAATGGTTATTTATATCTACTTTTTAATTCCTAAGATGTTTATTCTTTTTTTCTTGGTAAATCTCATCAGAGGATGGTTTTAAAGAACCAGCTCTTGGCTTCGTGGATTTTTTTTTCTGTGTAAGCAATATGTCAGACATCTCAACTTAGGGAAATAAAAGACTTTTTTTTTTTGGTCTTCCGTTGTTGTTGTTGTTTGTTTTTTGAAAATTTGTCCAGTTAAAGTCTTCCACTGCTCCTGGACAGAAATTCAGACAAGCCACATAAGTTTGGGTTTTTCAACTATTGATATTTTGGGGCAGGTAGTTCTTGAATGTGGGGGCATGTCCTGTGCACTGGAGTATGGATAGCAGCCAGCTGGCCTCTACCTACCAGTTGTAACAACCACACATGTCTGCAGACATTGTTAAATGTCCCCTGAGGGACAAAATTGCTTGTAGTCGAGAACATCTGCCATGACTTTTATGTTCAATGTGTTAAAGTTCTAGAATCACATTTTTTTTAAACATTTAAGTTGAATGCTTAGCTCATGAATTTTCAACCCTTTTCATTTTATAATACAAAGTACTTCCGTTTTATTTTTGTTTTAGTTGTCAGGAAATTCAGTGAAATTTATTGCCTAATTGTTCTAATTAATGAATATCAGATATTTTGTTTCCTTTCTATGCTCTTTATAATTGAATTGCTTTTATTTGAATTTTTTTTTCTTTTACTTTCTTTTAATCTTGTAGATGACTTCTGGCCTTCCCAAAATAGTATTGAGGAATACATACTTATAATACATCAATGATTTTATTCATGGGTCATCTGTTTTGGGGTAAAAAAAAATGTGAGGTAATATGGATTTAGGACTCACTTCAAACAAAGAAGGAGGGGAAAGAGGAGGAAGAATGGGAGGGAACAATAAACTGAAGAAGGAGGGATGGTATTTTAAGTCTGCTGGTCTCCCATTTGTAAGTTTCTATATGCATCAGAGCTACATAGAAGAAAGGCTGGATTTAGTTTGATCCCCCCCAAAAAAATTTAGGAGTTAACCTGGTGCGGCAGATGACTGCTGGTCTCCTTACTTGATGGAGATGAAAAGTAATAGTTCAACCATCACAGATGAGGTGTTCCCGCCTCTTACTGGTATTCCATGGAAGACTTATGAAGTGTGCAGTGGCTGGGTTTGGGGGCTGGCTGTGACGGGCTTCCCTGCTCAAAGTCTGTAAGACTCTGAGCCTGATAGGACACAAGTGTGCAAATCTTCCCACTTCCTACTCATTCCCTTTCATAAGGCGTGTGTTCCTTCATAAGTATGTTCTTTTCAGTCCCACTGTGCTACGATACTCTTGTAATAATTCCTTGGCATTTGGCAGGGAGAGAAGAGACTCGCAAGCAGAGGGAAGGTCTTCAGGGGCTGCTGGGAAAATTAGCTTGGGATGAAAACCCAATAGGCTTAATTTATTCACTGGCTTCTATCCAGGTCTAGAAGGAAACATTTGGGCTATGTGTGTTTTGCAGGAAAGGAAAAGACATTTCCGATTATGGAATAAGGCCAAACCCTACTCAAAGGTGGGAGGTGGAGGTCAGAAGAGGGTAGCATCTAAGGTTGTCAGTTGTCTGGCTCCCTGTGACATTTATTTTTCTATTCTTGGCATTTATATTACTGTGATAGATCAATTAGCCTCTCACAATGTTCTAGTCCATTGACCTTATCATTTAACTATCTTATGGTGTTACTGTCACCATAGGGAGACTGCAAAAGAAACATTTATAATTTTGAATTACCTAGGTCCAGAGCTGGGGAAACATTAAAAGGCTTAGTTTGGATAATCATCAGTCTACTAGATGACTAAACCTTTAGGGAATTTTCCTTTTTCTCATCACTCCTGAATTCTGACAGCTACACCATAAGAAGCAAAGGAACAGAACCCATCCTAAATTGTGCTGTTGTTCAGGGATTCCAAAATGACTCTGAGAAGACTTGGAAGATCACAGAATCTCAAATTTGGAAGGGGCCTTACCTTAGAGATGGTTGTCGGTCAGGATCCTTGGCTGCAGGCAACAGACCTGGACTATGGATAATGTGGGCAGAAGGGAATTAGCTGGAAGAACGTTGGAAAGCTCCAAGGTGAATGGGAGGCTGGAGAGCAAGGCTTAGGCATGCAGAGAAACCACGGGTGCTCTGCAGGGCCAGGAAGCAGGGATTACAGCAACACCTTCCTAGGAGGAATACCTTCCAGCTGTTCCTTCCATCCTTCAAGACTCAGTCCTGGGAGAACGGGTCTAGTTGACTAAATATGGATCTTTTGGCTTGTGTAGTGGGAGGGCCCCATCAAGATCACACCAGATTTCTCCTGTTGGAAATCAGAATGCTTTTAGGAAGAAGGAGTGGCTGATGGGAAGGAAAAAAAAAAAGGCAGGAGGCGGGGGAAGAAAAAAAGTTGAGTACTAGGTAATTCTTTAGTCCAACCTCATTTTACAGGGGAGGGACTGTGGCTTGAAGAGTGAAATGGCTTGTTCAAGTTTACAGATGAGTGCAAGTCCAACCAGGTATGAGAACCTGGGTTTCCTAGTTTCCAGCTTGGTGCTTCTTTCCAGAGCAGATGCCTTTGGAAGCAATGCCAACAGCCTCCCTCAGCCGTACTCACGAGAGTTTGGCCTAAGTGTGCTGGTCAGTCCGGTTGTACCAGATTTGGAGTTTAAAATAGCACTTCATTTGGACTCAGCTTTTAATTGAAGGAGCAACCACTGACATTTTTAATAGAAACGAACTCTTGCATTCATGTTTTCTTCTAAGCCACATCATCACCGTCTGCCTGAAGAACTCATAAGCTAGAGGAGGATGGACAGTGAAGTGTGGTACTTGAAATAACATGAGAACTCCAGGGAATTTTAGAGATGCCGTCAGACCCCGCGGGGGAATGGGATTTCAGTCAGATGGCCAGCCTTCCTTGGTGATGGATGCAGCTGGTCTTAATTAACTCAAGTCTGGAAGAGCAGAGGTTGTCAAGGACGCTGTGTCAGAAATCAAACTCGCGGGAGAGGAGGACGCAGTCCCAAACTGACAATTAAGAGCTGCCGTGAATAGGAGTTCACCAAGGGCCCAGAAACAGAGCTCTGGTCAGAGTGCAGGGAGGCAGAGAAGCAGGGAGGTAGAAAAGATCTGGATAGATTGGATGCGCCTGTCCTCAGGAGCTTGGGGGCTGTCCCACAAACTGTAAACACATGTGATTTGGAGAGGGGGCGGCTGACTCTTCTAATCCAAGATCGGGGAGGAGGAGAAGACTTGGTTTAATGCAGGGAAACCTGTATAAATAATAGCATGCTGTTTTAGAAAGAGGATCGGTTTGCTGACCGGAGGGTTAGATGGAAGGAAGTGCGGCGTCCTGGCCCGGAGACCAGCTCAGCCAGAGGTGCACGCCTGCAGCTGCTATGTTCCAGTCGCTTCTCTTTCTAAACCTTCCTCTCAGCCACCTTTCTCCTCTAAATCCTTTTGTTATGTCTAAACAAATCCTGTTATGAAACAACAAAAAACCTGGCAAACAGCCAGTCCACACAGAGAAATGGGACTTGAATTACATTTCGGTTTTGATTTCCAAATAGAGGGAGCAGTGATTGGACTCTAAGCAACACACACCCATTATCATCAGAACTCATAAGCTTAATTACAGAGAAACTGAAAGCTAATAATTTTTTATGCACAGTTACATCCCTAGGAGGCCAGTTACCATGGAAATCTCTCCTTCCTTTTCTTCCACTTAGAGCGTATTTATGTGGAAAAGGAAGCAAAATATAAACACGATGGGAAGATTAAACAAGACATGGCACAGTTTGCTACAAATACTTTACATTTATTATAAGAATACAGTAAAAAGAAAGGTTCTGCAGACCTAGGAGTGGTAATTGGTCTACTGGAAAAGAAAAAGGCTATTCAAAAATGATCTAAGTTTACAAAAATGATGAAATCATGTTTTAAAAAATCAGAAAACAATCGAAAAACATTCTACAATGTTAGCCAGAGTTGAAAGTGTATTTCCTCTGAATGTAAAAACTAACAAATAAATAAGTGTTAAATACAGATCAGAGTTAAAAATGGTCAAAGACGGACAACTGTTTTCTATCGTCAGCTGCCGTTCATTGTCAGACCTGTTTACAAAGCCACATAAACTCACCAAAGGCCTTGTGTGTATGTTCTCACTTGCATTTT
This sequence comes from Ursus maritimus, assembly GCF_017311325.1. NCBI lineage: Eukaryota > Metazoa > Chordata > Mammalia > Carnivora > Ursidae > Ursus > Ursus maritimus. Next base: position 3,409,985 of record NW_024426663.1, read on the forward strand.
TTTTTATAAGAAGCACCCTATTTCCAGTGTTTCTTTTACCCACGTCACAAATAAATTACTTTAAAACAGCAACAAAAAAGAGTAAAGGTGCTTTAACCTGATAATATTGGCACTAGAAGGAACTTGGTAAACCGCACGAGTGTTTTGCTCAAAGTGATGCTTACAGATGGAACATCTATACCTTGGCAGGCTGAGAGCCGGCCCCACTCGTACCCCATCATCTCAAAATCATCTTCTAGCAAAGGGAAGAGGAAGCAACCCAGAAAATTGCATTTCTGCAACCACTCACTGTGGACCCGTGCCAGGAAAGTGGCAGTGTCGTAATCCAGTGGGCTACCCACAGTCAGATGGCCTGGGTACCATTTGTACATTTCATCTTTGCTTTCAATGTGCTTGGGCTCCTGAAGAAATCAGAGCTGTTCTTGGGACTTTGACAATTTGATTTTAATCTCCTGCATTTATCTGGCTTTTCCTAACCCTATGTGGTTGTATGGCTATGACTTCAGAGAATTCCAACCTTCCAGGGTACTCACCAGAACACACCAAGAAAAACACAAAGAAAACCGTAACATAAAGTCAGCAGAACTCACATGCCTACCAGCCCTCATTATAGGCATGTTGCTTCATTAGGCTATCTAATGTATTTAAACGTAAATATGAAATCTATAGGTGTCTAACAAAGCTGCTTCAGTGAGAAATCTCAGTACTCTCTGGAGGAAAATGCTGAAACAGGCCATGAAAAGTGTGTGCTCCTGGCACGCACTGAGAGTCACAGGATAGTATGGGCGTCTGGGGAACTGACGTGTCATATGGTGCAGTGAAGTGTTCACCAAATGAAAGGGAGTTTCCTATCTTTGGCCACTTTGGTCATGAACTGGAACTAACCAAGACCCTTCCCTACCAGCTCCCTTTTATTTATGATTTTGATTTGATGCTCAGAGTCTATACCTGGGGTTGTGTTTAGAATTGTAGGGTTATGAAATACACTTGCTATGGGGAACCAGGTGAACTTTGTGGAACTAATCTCCTTGACTCTAAAGCCAAACTAGTAAATCCCATTAAAACATGCATATTTTCTGTACATTGCAAGAAAGGCCTACACCTGAGGAAGAATTATAGTAAATAGTTCACTTCTGTGGGAAACGGTCTTTTGCTTGAAGCTGAAGGAAAGCAATTCAGACTGGCAGGGGATGGGCCTTCAGAGCACCCCCCAGTCAAACAAGAAGAAGTCTGCTGTACTCTGGGTTAGGAGAAAACATTCACAGTCATGTTAAGCACAGTTCTTGGCACCATGCCCTTTGCATTCCCTTATAGTAGTCTGGCATTTCTTAAGAGCAGACAGGCAAGTTTATTTCTACTTAGTCAAGTTATTTGTGAAAGGAAAATTCCTACATAATAGGGTGTTTCGCTTTTTAATTTTTTCCCCTTCTGTGTTTAAAGAAGAACAAAGGCATGGATTGGCGAGCTGCCAAAGACTGCGAGGATGGTCCTCTGCCTGGGATCTTAGTAGTAACTGATTCCAGATCCCCTTTCAGACCCTGAAGTTTGAATCCAGGGCACTTAGAAATTTGAGTCCCCATTTGGGGGTGGGTGGGTTTGGTCTCCATAAAGATTGTTCAGGCAACTCAGAAGACCCCAAGGTTGTGTAATTTGACAAGAGGTATATGAAGAAAATATTAATAATGAAAGTTTGGACTCCTATACTTCATTTTTCATACTCAAATTTTTGCTGCTCCAGTGTGGGATTTGGGATTTCTTTTTTATGCCCATCTTACACTTACCCTGTGTTGCTCAGAGCATTGACATTTCCCATTGATATCTGTCCTACGCTTTCAAAATAAAATACTCCTTCCTGTGACCAGATGGACTGCCTGGATGGTTGTAGTTTTTGCAAGGGTGTTTTAACTGAGCACCTGTGGGCGGAGCAGTATTTCTGTTGTCTGATGACCAAAGTCTGGCTTCTTAGTATGTCATTTTAGAATCTGCTTTGGATAGCATCTACAGTGTGCTTAATCTTAGCAAAAGGGGGAAAGGTGTGATGTTTGGCTTTTTAGGAAGGCTGCTGCTTTGGGGGAAGTGTAGAGTAGAGCTGAGGTTTTAACACAGTGGTGCTGTTGGGTCTGTATATCTAGATAGGTTGGCTTATTCTGAACTTCATGTTCGCTACCCTCTTTTCTGAATCTATGGAGAAAGTCTTTAACATTTTTGCACAGTTAAAATAATTTTAGACATTTACTGATAGGAAATGCACAGGAAACAACACTAATTATTGGCATGGAAGAGAGGAATGGTAAAATTGAGTATGTCCAGGCGTTCAAGATAAAGTAGTCAATTGCTAGTGTTTTGACGTTTCTTTGGAGGTAGTAACTCTAATGAATTTACTTGGCCAAGTGGACAGGCTGCTTCCTTGGACACGCCTGCTCACAATGGTCTTTGTGTCCTAGGAAAAATCTCCCAAGAGGCTCTGTTGATAGTGTCGCTCATCAAAGACATCTGCCACCTAACTGTCCGGTCTCTAGCACAGGGACGACCATGAAGCTGTATTCTAAGCTGCGTGTGCCACGGCGCCTCTCCCAGGGTGGGCGTGCAGTTGGCCTCAGTAAACGGATGCCTGCGAGCTCCCTACAAGGCAGGGCCTCCTGCGCACCTGAGCAGAAACTTTGGTCTAGAGCCCTTACGGTGCCGTCCGATAAAAGCTGATGATGACGGCCTTTCTGTTTTGTTAGAGTAAGGATTAAGTAGCTGAATGTGAGAAAAGGAAACACCAACCGGAAGTTAAAAAAAAACAAAAACAAGAAACAAAAATACCAGGAAAAGTAGTAGCCTGCCCCATTCCCTGCACCTGACGTGGCAGATGTTCAGGAAACGCTTCCTGAATGAATAAAGCGGAGAGAACACACGATAAAATTCCGCCACCGGGATCATTATTACTAGCACTTAGAGCATGACTTTGTAGAATCTGGAATCTGCTGGTCTCACTGGGAATGTTGGGGAAGACAGCTTAGCAATTCCAAATTTGAATCTGTTTAGAATAAAATAAATATTCATGTTTCAGGGTTCCAAGTTTGCTGGCAAGGAGGGAAGCTAACTCTGTCTTTGGGCTGCAGGCAGAGAGATCTACGACAAGCTTTCTTCACGAACATAGAAAGTAGGAGCTTCCCCGGCGAACGTCCTCGGGCGCCGCCCAGCCGGCCTTGCTGGGGAGCGGGCTGAGCCCCGTCCCGCCCGCGGCCTCCCAGACGAACCGAGCCAGGCCCATTTCCCGGGCGCACTGGCTACCTCCTGAGATGATCAGGAGCGTCAGAGAAAATCAAATCAATATCCAATTCACTGTCCTTTAAGAAATGTTGTAGAGGCTGGGGAGGAATGTGATGTTGTACGACGTGCAGCAGGAAGCTCCTCGGAGCCCCTTTGGAGGACGGCTTTCCCTACTGCTGCTGCACTTTGTCGGAGGGTTAGCCTTGGCGCAGCGCGGGTGGCGTGGCTGCCGCCACTGCCCTGCCTCCCTCCCGTCTCGCTGCTGAGAGCCTCTCGCTCTGCCTTCTGCGTCTGACCTCGGCTGTGCTGCACCACGACTGGCTTTAGGGTGTTTCTAAGACTCTTTCCCCTCAAACGTGACCAGTACAAAGACAAGAAACATTGCTGTTTAATTGGTATTTTCCTCCTTCCCAGCTGAAGTCCGTGTTTCCCTAGAGCAGAGCTCACCCCAGGAAGGTCCCTCTGGGCATAACTCCAGGAGCCAATTAGTTAACCTTAGTCAGGAGGGGAAACAGGGCTGATCCAAGGGCTCTCATCGAGGAGACTGCACCCTATCGCAACTGGAGATTTCTAACTAAGTATGAATAATGAGAGACTTCGTTTAAAAACAAATATTAAATATAACTAATGCAAATGGAAACAGACTTTGAGGAATGTCTTTTGAATGTTTGAACCTATATATGCCCAGATCCTAGTCTGCAAGACAATGAGTGCAGGTGTGGTCCAGCAGCATCGTCCCTGAGCCACGGATAGAAAACTCCAAATGCAAGGGAGAGAGGTGTTGAAATTGCTCACACTAAGACCCACACACTGGCAGGTGACCTCTTTTGCTTCTTTGGCTCCCATATCTTTTTAATTTTCTCTAGGGGAGGATCTGGCCTGGAGGCACTGGTCTCCACGGGCTTTCTAGTTGACGTTGTCCAAGTCTCCATTCCGCTTGAATTATTCCACGCTCGGTAGGGGCTGCAATGAACCTGTCCTAGAATAACGGGTTCTTTGCTCTCTTGCCTTTGCAGATGCTCACCTCAGCTCCTTATTAACAGACAAACTAAAGTCTACGCTCATTACTTCTGTGCAGTTTAAAGTGACTGGAATGTAGTTCAGCAGGATTCTTCTCCCACCCAAGACGCTCCGTCCTTATTAGTGAGCTAAGTGAGTCTTAATGTCTATACTCAACAATTCAGAATTTAATCTTTGAACCAGTATGAGGCAGTAGGCTGGTTTTCAAGGGGTAATAAATATTTCCTTAAATTGAATTATGACTGAGATACATAGTTTATAAGTTTAATACACCTGTATTATATTCTTTAAAGGAGAATTTTCTGGGACTCTAAGACTATCAGTATCTCCTTCAAGTGGGTAATCTTGTACATGAATATTTTCTTTTGCAGAAATGAATATGCAATTCTGGATTCTCCCAAATAATACTGTATTCAGACTTGATGTGAAACTAATCAAAACAGAGAAAAATAAATAAAATTAAAATATTTAATAAAAAATTTCTGGTATGCATAAGCAAATCAGAGTTAGTAATAAAAGAGGTAACTTTATTTTAATGGTAAACTTTCATGCTAACTTAATAGTATAATGGAAATGTAATATAAACTCATTTTCATATAAAAATCTTTGTTTCCATTTAATTAACATATTAATACATAAAGAAGACGTGTCTTTTTTCAATGTCCGCCCCTTTGTTGCCCTGTTTATTTTGCGTTCTTCTCTGTTTTGTGTGAAGGCTCTGACCTAAATACAAAAGTCATCTTTACGTGACTCAGAAGAGTGCTTACGGACAATCAGTTCTGTTGATAAGGAACTTCTGAAGTATCAGTGTTGTGATCAAGGGAGTATGTGTAAAAAGAAGAGGGCGCCTCTTTGCAGAATAGATCAGTCTCACTTCAGATAAGCCCTGGCCACAAAATAGTGTCCACAGAGTACACTCCCTTAGGTTGTCAGGTACGCTCTGAGAACATCTGCTGATTCACAGGCAAGCCTGTGACAGTGGAATGCCTGAGAGAACTCTGAACAACAGCAGCCAGCAAGGTGCTGTTGCTGATTTTTGCATTGTAAGTGTTATGTTTATCCCACTAACAAGGTCCTCAGTTGTGGGGCATATATTATAACTAAAACACTTTCTTCTTGACACAGTCTTGCGTTATTTTAGTGGTATTAGCCAAACTATATAAAACTATATGGCAAAACCAAAATATAACATAGACAAGAAAACTGTACTGTGGCTTAAAGGAAATTAAACCCATTTCAATGACTACACATGAGCTTTTCTTTTAAAAATAGCCTTCAAATGAAAAACACTTGTGAAATGTGTACTGAACAATAGCTAATGCAATTAGGTTCACGGTCTCTACTATCTGCTAGTAAGATGTCTCAGTACTATCGTACTTGTGATAAAACGGTGAATTATGGATGAAGAACTGTATTGCCTGTATTAGATTTGGGAGATGAGAGGGAAGTGATTACACGAGACCTCTCACTCGGGACTCAGTGGCGGGATGGGCTGAAATAAGGCCTCTGGTTTTAAAAGTTTAAACAAAACCTATTAATCCTTTATTATTATTTTTCTGGAAGAGAAAGAATGTATTGGCTTTGAGAAGTAACCTTAGATTGCATGGAATATGAAATTAATTTTAGGTTTCAAATATTGGCAATAAATGTTAGTTTAACATTAAAAGATTTCTTGAAAAATGATGAACTACCTAAATATTTGTCATAAAGGTTCGTTGGTGATTCAAGATTGAAAAATGCAGGTGAGTCAGGCTGCCTGGGCTTATTTCCCCCCACCCCTGCTCTGTACTCATAAATGTAAGGAATTATGACAGGAACTGTATAGGAATGATATACGCAACTCCTGGAAAATCCATCAACAACACAGATTTGTGACCTAGCTTAATTACATCCCATCTAGTGGCAATTTTGGTTACTGTTTTCTTACTAAACAAGTTAGAAGGTTTTGTGTATTTCTGAAGCCTTCTTTCCCTACATCAACTTGCAAATTCAGAACAGTATTTATATGTGTGCTTTCTGGGTATGGATTAGCCTCTTAAAGTACATAATTCCAATAATTATCAGTGACAGAAAGGATGAATAAATTATGCTTCAAGCACAACAAAATTAACAGTAAAAAATGGTTTGCATAAGTTTTTCTTAATGCATGTGCTTATATTAAATTTAATATTCCATACAACTTGTCCTGAAAGACTCCCAATGAGTTATTAATCCTGAACTATACCACTGCCTGCTTTGGGACAAAGAATAAAATAGAATTTAAATGCTGCAGATGTCACGATGTTTTGAAAAGCTTCTTTAATTTAAGCACAGAGTTATGATGTGAATTGCAAATTCTAACAGCCTGGATGACTGAAATACCAACGGCGTGCTCATTCCTTACACCAGAGTGCAAAGATTAAGCGTCAGGTCTTGTTCACAAAATTAAAGCCAAAACCGTCATCCCCTCTCCTTGCTGAGAGCTTAGCGTTGAGGCTAGTAAGTGATGAGAGGCTGTTTTCTTTAAACAAAGAATATTATGAAGAGATTCATTTGGAAATACTGACAAAGGCTAAAAATGTCCCATCTGACTCTTTCTTTTGAAGGCTGGCAAGTGCCTGAAGTCCACAGCACTTACCACGCTACAGGCCATCAAAAGAAGTTTCCATTTATTTACCATATTTAACAGAAGGGAAGACAATGCTGATTTTTTAAAAAGTTGCTTTTTGTACTGCAAGATTTTTTTGAGGGCAAGTTTATTTGGCTTTCATTTTAGTCTGGATGTAGTAATTATTAAATGTGTACAAAACTTGCAAGGAAGTTGAAATGATAGAAACAAGCTATTTTGTTCTCTTCAGTGTTCTCCTTTCTACTCTTAAAGTACTGGGTGTGAGTTCTGTGTGGCGGTATTCGTAGGCAGCAAGCAGCTGGAGAGGGCAGGAGGAAATTCCCATCCCATAAGCTCTTCCAATGGATCTAACCAAACGATCACTAAGGTGCTAGGCCCGAGCACTTAGTAAAAGCTCCCAAGCCACGTTGAGCCCTGAGCGTGACAATCTCCTACACACATGGATCCTGAGAGGCAACTATATACACAACATGGGGTAAGTTCCCTGGATGCAGCTAAGACTCAGCTCAACAGAACCCTGCCTTGAACTCTGTGGTACGTATCATCCACACGGAGCGTCTCCAGAACTGTGCTCGCATACCTGTCAGCTACGATAAGGACTTCCTGGCAGCGGAGTAAGGGTCAATGAAGGGGGGAGGGGAGAAACAGGAGGGCTGTCCCTCTATCTTCTTCAACAGTGTAATAAGGTTCATTTGACTTCTTGACCGCTTACTCTTGCTTAATGGTAGCGCGTGTGCGTGCGTGCGTGTATGCAGGCACACGTGCATGCGTGTAACACATCAGTGTGTTTACGAACTAGAATCATGAAATTCTTTCAGCTCCGGAAAGTGGCACAAATAAGAGGAATTAAATACCAGGATGCGTCCTCTGAGGCGAAGGTACTTAACCAAAAGTAGGCGGTTATTTCTGCGGACTTGTGCTTTGTAGTTTTGCTAAGAAGTGTTTTTGCTGCCATTAAAAGCTCTAACTATGAACATCCGAAAACATTTCTTAGAACTTTTCTTGTGAATTCAGACCATAAAATAAGAGGGGTGTGTGTGTGTGTGTGTGTGTGTGAGTGAGTGAGTGTGTGTGTGTGTTTGTAAAGGCATAACTCTGACAAGAAGGCAGATTTTATATTTTCCTTCTCTTTCTCTCGCTGCTCCTTTCTCCAGACCCCCCTCCCATTCAGAACTTCCTTCTTGCTGGCACCGTTCTCAAAAACATCCTTTAAGAGCTGCTCTTTCAACCCTAAGAGTGTGCTCTTTGAGGACATTCCATGCGTGGTTGTCTGATGCCTGGACCGAGGAGCGGGGGAACAACTACCTCACTGATAATACAGGAGTGTGATGCTTCTCGCACTGCACTTATTTCTGGCAAGAAAGAAAGAAAAGAAAAACCCTAAGAGGTCCAACTAATTCCCCATATAAAAGGATGTTTACAAATAGAATCTTGCCTTGGCAGAGCAAAAAGCCACCTTTGGCTGGAATGTGTCCTGCAGACATGGCATTACCAATGCTGCTTTTAGCACCGATGGAGTAGGGTCTGTGGCATAGGGCAGCAGCCTGTGAACTGTCCCTGAAGTAGAAAACCTTTGAGAAACATCAGTGGTCCTGGTGTGAAAAAGATCAGTGGTCTGATCTTTCCTCCTGCTGAGAGGCTGTGCTTTTCTATTTACAATGGCCTGAAAAGGCAGGATTGCTGTGGTGAGCTGATAAAGCCCTTGGTAAGAGTGTTTGTTTCTGGAATACATTGGCCTCTGCCTTTTTTTTTTTTTTTTGTAAGTGGCACATACTTAAAAAACAGTTAATAACAAAAATCACCTTAGAAGACTGTTGCAGGTAATGTGGTACAAACTCATTGTTAACGAGAAGAACAGTGTTACTCTGTTGGAGGACCGGGTCCTAGAGGCTGTTTGCGTCACTGTGTGATTTTCCTCTTGATGACAGTGAGCTCTTTCTGAAGTTCACTGAACTTGGGGCGGTTTTCAGGTTTATAATCCCAGCACTTGGTCATAATTTTGAAAATGTCCTCTGGGCAATGCTGAGGGGCTGACATTCGGTACCCTGCAGACCCAAGAGGAACAGAACAGAGAGTTTAGAATGGAGATAAGATATCCATGTTCACACAGGGTATTATGCAGTCGTAATCTTTGGTACCTTATGTCGTAGGTGTAATAGAAACCCAAAAACCCATTTCAGGGCAAACTGACTTCTATTTTTACAGGTGATGCAGAATTCAGTATTACAGAGCCATCGAATTACCTTCTAGCTTGAATAACTTATTTTTCATTTGCTCATTTGTCAGAGTCTGAGGTAAGATAAATCACATACAAATGCATATTTTAGTTCTCTCAGTATTTGCTTTTAGAATTTCCTTTTAGATGTTGTGGGCAGAGTTTAAAACAAAAAAATCTATACAACCCAGCTTTTTGAAGACGAAGAGAGGATAAGGATTTTAGAAACACTAATTTAAAAGTGAAATAAAAATGAATAGGAGTTCTACTCCTTGACAGCCCAAGAACTGTTAGTCCAGAGCCGTCTGGTGCTGTGCTGGGCAGTGTGTGCGTGCCTGTGCGTGTGAGCTCAGGAAGTGAGACGGCGGTGAGAGGAACGAGGGGGCTGCACCCAGTTCCAAGCCAGCCTCCTCGAGAGGGGCCTCACGCGAGGGCATTCCCGCTGTGTCAGAGGTGTTCTCTCTGGTGAGAGCTGGAGACACAAGTGCAGGCCAGCAGGCCACCAGCACCGACCTGCTCCTGCTTCTGGGAACAGCACATGGTTTCTTCAGAAATGTTACACAATTTTCAAAAACTTCTCTCTGAAGTCCAACTACATTTCCGTTTACAATACTATTAGTGGTGCTCATTTGGCATAAAACAAAAAATAGGAGGTTGAGGAACGCTACTCTCTTTCGCTTGCAGACGTCATGCCAGGCAGGGGGAATGGAAGGAAAGCCTATAGCTCTTATTTCTAAACTGTTGGAATCTTTAAAAATTTCTTTTGCTGTTGTTGGTTTTTATTACAGAAGAGCCACACCATCCACGATGCCACACCCCTGCTGTCTGTCTGCACACTGTCCCCTCCTTCCGCTAGGAAATCCACAGACCCAGCATCAGCACCGCCCCTGGGGGCTACCCCGCCTTCGGCTTACCTCTTTCCACTTGCTCCCGGGCTTGCTGATTTGTCATTCCAGGGTACGGGCAGACTCCTAAGCTGAACGTCTCCCACAGGAGGATACCAAAGCTCCACACGTCACTCTCAGAACTGTATCTCCCTGCAGGGTGAACAAAACCAGAACTAGGGAAGGGTACAAGTACGGGGCCGTTTCTGGTTGTACAGGCCTCTGTCAGTCACATATTAGCATATTTAAGCTTACCAGCGGAATGCAATGACTAGTGATCTTATTTCTTCACTAGTTTTACTTTCCAGATCACTTCTCCCCCACCAAAAACAAATATTCAGCCAGCATGCAAGCTTACTTTCCCTGTGGTATTTAAATGAGATGGATGGTTTATATAAAAAAAGATATAAATTTATACACATCAGTGCCTAGGAGATTAAATAAGTCGGATTTCTGCAGTTTTGTTTTTGCCTGCATCATTTTCTTTCCATTAAAATTACAAACAAACTTAAAGCAATAATGAAAGTTTCTTAACTTCAGTTTTTTTACTTGTCACTGTTTACAGATATTCCTACATCCTTAAAGGTCTCATTTTCTCCACTGTTTCATTCACGGAAAATACACTTTTTCCTGTGCATTCTGAATAGAGTACAATTAACATACCTGGCTGACAAGAACAACGTCTTTAAATTATATGGCGCCTTGTTTTGTCAGACTATCTTGGTGCACCTGTTTTACTGAGCCAAATGAGCTAAGCTCTTTGGATTTCCCCCCTTTTTTGGTAGTCTTCTAGAGAAGCACAGAGATAAAAGCACAAGATACCCTCTGGAAATGGATGTGAAATCAAGGAGGGAAACGGAAAAGTCCTTTCCATCCTCTAAGATGCAAAAAATTTAAAGATTTTCATAACATTTTAATGTTATGTATAGAGCATACACTATCATAGCTAAACCCCATTCGTAGTGGTGCAAAAAACAATTCTTAAATGGTTTCATTTCTATCCCCGTTGTAAGCCACCCACCTCAACTCTGCCACTCCAGGATTATAAACACCCCTCGGCTAAAAACGTCTTGTTACTTTAAAGTAAGATGGCTTTTTCTTTTTCTTGAACAAAGTAAAATGAGAATGAGAGCGCGCCTGTGCTTTGGTAACTGCTGTGACGTCAGAGTCTGGAGCATAGTTGCTGATTATCCCCTCCAGCTGTGGGAATTAGCTTCCTTCTTACTAGACAGTAATTATGGAAATTCACTATGCTGTTTGGTAGCAAGATTAGTTTTCTTGTCTGCATATCAACTCTTTTTATGTTTGCCATCCAGTAATTTAACACTTTACAGGGAAGTCATTCAATGACTACAAGTTAAGATCATTTTTGAAGAAAGTCAAAGGTATACAGAGCCAAATACTTTGTTTTTGTAAGATAATATCAAGGTAGAGATCAAGAAAGGGATGTTGCATATAAACCAAGATCACACCGCAAAAGTGAAAGTCAATAACCTAATTCTATAACCTTGACCTTGAATCTGGTTTTGCTGGATAATTTAAATTTTTTAAAAAAATATATTTTTAATTTATCTACTTACTTTAATGAGGTATAATTGATACATATTATATCAGTTTCGGGTACAGCATAACGATTCAATATTTGTATATATCCCAAAATACAGTAAGTCTAATTGACATCTATCATAATACTTAGTTACAAAAATTTTTTTCTTGTGATGAAAACTAAAGATTTATTCTCTTAGCCACTTTCAAATGTGCCACACAGTAGTATTATAGTTACCACGCTGTGTTTTATATACCCATGATTTATCTATTTTACTACTGGAAATTTGTACTTTTTGAACCCCTTCACCCATTTGACCAATCCTTTACTTCTGGCAACCACCAATCTCCCTATATCTGACTTTGGTTTCCTTCCTTCCTTTCTTCTCTTCCCTTCCCTACCCTTCCCCCCATCTTCTTCCCTCCCCTACCCTCTGTCTTCCCTCCCCTTCCCTTCCTTCTTCTTCCCTCCCCATCCCTTCCTTCCACCTTCCTTCCCTTCCTTCCATCTTCTTTCCCTTCTTTCTTCCTTCTATCGTCCTTCCTTCCTTTTAAAGATTTCACATGAAAGTGAAATCACATGGCATTGGTCTTTCTCTGACTTATTTCACTTAGCATAATGAGCTCGATGTCCATCTATGTTGTCACAAATGGCAAGATGCTATCTTCTACGGCTGAGTAATATTCCATCGTGTATGTATACAGCACACCTTCTGTACCCTTTTATCTGTCGGTGGGCACTTTCTGTACATGTCATGGCTACTGTAAATAATGCTGCAGTGAACAGGGGGGTCCACATATCTCTTCCAGTTAGTGTTTTTCATTTCTTCAAATAAATACCCAGAAGTGGAAATACTATATCATATGGTAGTTCTATTTTTAATTTTTTCAGGAATCATCATACAGTTTTCCATAGTGGCTACACTATAAACATTTCCACCAGCAGCACACAAAGGTCGCCTTTTTTCACATCCCAACAAACATGGTTTTTTTTGTCTTTTTGATTATAGTCATTTTAACAGGTGTGAGATGATCTCATTGTAGCTTTTTTTTGGACACTGGTATTACAGCGCCATTGACTGTATTCCCTACGCTGTACCTTTCATCTCTGTGCCTTACTAATTCCGTAACTGCAAGCCCGTACCTCCTACTACCTTTCATCCACTTTGCCCATCCCCCAAACATCTCCCCTCTGTTAACCCTCAGTTTGTTCTGTGTTTATGGTATTTCCTGCTTCTGTTTTTGTGTTTTTAGATGACAAATATGAGCGAAACCATATGGTATTTGTCCTTGACTTATTTCATTTATCATCATACCCTGTAGACTCATCTATGTTGTCACAAATGGCAACATTTCATCCTTTTTTATAGTCGAGTGATATTCTATCATGTATATATACACCATATCTTTATCCATCTCTCAGCGGACACCTAGGCTGCTTCCATATCTTGGCTATTGTAAATAATGCTGCAATAAACAAAGGAGTGCATATTTTTAAATGTTTTCATTTTCTTCTGATAGAAGTGAAATTACAGGATCATATATTTTTATTTTTAATTTCTTGAGGAACCTTTAAATTGTCTACTACAGTGGCTACACTAATTTACATTCCTACCAGCAGTGCAAAGGGCTCCTTTTTCTCCACATTCTTGACAGTATTGTTATTTCTTTTTGATTCTAGCCATTCTTACAGGTGTAAGGTGATCTCTCATTGTGGTTTGGATTTGCATTTCCTTGATGATTAGTGATATTAAGCATCTTTTCATGTGTCTGTTGACCATCTGTATGTCTTCTTTGGGAGAAAAATGTTCAGGTCCTCTGCCCATTAATATTATAATTTGTGAGTTTTTTTGGTGTTGACTTGTGTAAGTTCCTTATATACTTTGGATATTAACCCCTTATCAGATATGTCATTTGCAAATATCTTCTCCCATTCAGTAGGCTTCCTTTTTGTTTTATTGGTGGTTTCCTTTGCTGTGCAGAAGATTTTTATTTTGGTGTAGTCCCAATAGTTCATTTTTGCTTTTGTTTCCTTTGCCTGAGGAGACATAGCTAGAGAAATATTGCTAAGGCTAATATCAAAAATACTACTGCTAATGTTTTTTTCTAAGAGTTTCTAAGAGTTTCATGGTTTCAGGTCTCATATTTAGGTCTTTATTTCGAGTTTATTTCTGTGTATGGTGTAAGAAAGTGGTCCAGTTTCATTCTTTTGGCTGCAGCTATCTAGTTTTCCCAGCACCATTTATTATAATTATTTAAAAAAATATTTAAGTAATCTCTACACACAAAATGGGGATCGCACTCATGACCCCGAAATCAAGAGTCACACACTCTTACAACTGAGCCAGCCAGGCGCTCATCCCAGCACCATTTATTAAAAAAATTGTCTCTTCCTCAATGTATATTCTTTTCTCCTTTGTCACAGATTAAGTGACCATATAAGCATGGGTTTATTCCTGGGTTTTTTTCTGTTCCACTGACCTATGTGTCTATTTTTGTGTCAATACATACTGTTTTCATTACTACAGCTTTGTAGTACATCTGGAAATCTGGGATTGTAATACCTCTAGCTTTGTGCTTCTTTCTCAATATTGCTTTGGCTGTTCAGAGTCTTTGTGGTTCTATACAAATTTTAGGATTATTTGTTCTAGTTCTCTGAAAAATACTATTGGTATTTTGATAGGGATGGCATTGAATCTGTAGGTTGCTTTGGGTAGTATGGATATTTTAACAATACTCTTTCTTCTAATCCATGAGCATGGTATGTCTTTCCATTTGTTTTTGTCCTCTTCAATTTCTTTCATCAACATTTTATAGTTTCCAGAATACAGGTCTGTCTCCCCCTTTGTTAAGTTTATTCCTAGGTATTTTATTCTTTTAGTGCAGTTTTAAGTGGAATTGTTTTCTTAATTTCTCTTTCTACTACTTTGCTGTTAGTGTATAAAAACACTACAGATTTCTGTATGTTAATTTGTATCCTGTAACTTTACTAAATTTATTTATTCTAATGGTTTTTGGTACAGTCTTTTGGGTTTTCTACTTATAGTAACATGTCATCTGTAAATAGTGACAGTTTTACTTCTTCCTTACCAACTTGGATGTCCTTTATTTCTTTTTCTTTTCTCATTGCTATGGCTAGGACTTCCAGCACTATGTTGGATAAAAGTGGCAAGAATGGACCTCCTTGTCTTCTTCTTTATCTTAGAGGAAAAGCTCAGTTTTTCACCATTGAGTATGATGTAAGCTTTGGGCATTTCATGTATGGCCTTTACTATGTTGAGGTATGGTCCCTCTAAACTCAGCTTATTAAGAATTTTTATCACGAATGGATGTTGAATTTGGTCAGACGCATTCTGTGTATCTAACTGAAATGATGATTTCACTTTGATTGATTTGTGAATATTGAACTATCCTTGCGCCCCTGGAATAAATCCTACTTGATTGTAGTGAATGATCCTTTTAATGTCATGCTGAATGTGGTTTGTTAATGTTTTGTAAGGATTTTTGAATCTTTGTTCACTAGGGATATTGGCCTGTAGTTTTCTTTTTTTGTACTGTCTTGGTATGGTTTTGATGTGAAGGTAAGGCTGGCCTTACAGGATGTATTTGGAAGCTTTCTCTATTTCTTAATGTAATTTGAAGAAGATAAGTATTAACTCTTCATTAAATGTTTGGTAGAATTCACCTGTGAATCCATCTGGTTCTGGACTTTTGTTTGTTGGGAGTTTCTGATTACCAATTCAATTTGGTCATTAGCAGTTGGTCTGTTCATATTTTCTAATTGTTCCTGATTTTTAGAAGAAGATATGTTTCTAGGAATTTATCCATTCCTTCTAGGTTGTGCAATTCATTGGCATATAATTTTTTGTAGTAGTCTCTTGTAATCCTTTGTATTTCTGTCATCTTGGTTGTTACTTTTCTTTCATTTCTGGTTTTCTTTATTTAGGTCCTCTTTTTTCTTGATGAGTCAGGTTAAAGATTTAGCAATTTTGTTGATCTTTTCAAAGAACCAGATCTTGGTTCCACTGATATTTTTTTTTTTTTTTTTTGCTTTCTTAAGTCTCTCTTTCATTTATTTCTACTGATCTTTATTATTTCCTTCCTTCTACTAACTTTGGACTTTGTATGTTCTTCTTTTTTTTCTAGTTCCTTTAGGTGTAAGGTAAGATTGTTTATTTGAGATTTTTGTTTGTTTGTTTCTTGAGGGAGACCTGTATTGCTATGAATTTCCCTCTTAGAATTACTTTTACTGTATCTCAACGATTTTGAGCCATTGTGTTTTCATTTGTCTCCATGTATTTTTTTAATTTCCTTTTTGATTTCTTCATTGAATCATTGCTTGGTTAGCAGCATGTTGTTCAGCCTCCATGTGTTTGGGCTTTTTCTAGGTTTTTTTTTTTCCCTATAATTGATTTCTAGTTTCATACTGTTGTGATCAGAAAAGATGTATGATATCAGTCTTCTTAAATTTATTGAGATTTGTTTTGTGGCCTAACGTGATTTATTCTGGAGAATGTTCTCCATGTGCATTTGAAAAGAAATGTGTATTCTGTTGTTTTTGGATGGAATGTTCTGTATACATCTGTTAAATCCACCTGTCTATTGTGTCATTCAAAGACACTGTTTCCTTATTGATTTTCTGTCTGGATGATCTCTCCATTGATGTGAGTAGGGTGTTAAAGTCCCCTACTATTATTTTATTAGTGTCAATTTCTCCCTTTATGTCTTTTAATATTTGCTTTATGTATTTAAGTGCTCCAATATTGGGTGTATAGATAGTTAGAACTGTTATATCCTCTTGATCCCTTTATCATTATGTATTGCCCTTCTTTATTTCTTGCTACAGTCTTTGTTTTAAAGCCTGTTTTATCTTATATGAATATTGCCCTTTCCTTTCATAATTTTCTTCTGATTATGTCATTTTCTTTTCTGCTTAACGAAGTCCCTTTAACATTTCTTGTAAGACAGTTTAGTGGTGAGGGACTCCTTTAACTTTTGCCTGGAAAACTCTTTATTTCTCCTTTAATTCTAAATAATAACCTTGCCAGGCAGAGTGTTCTTGGTTGTAAGTTTTTTCTTATCAGCACTTTGAATATTATGATGCCATTCTCTTCTGGCCTGCAAAATTTCTGCTGAAAAATAAGCCAGTAGCTTTATAGGATTACCCTTGTATATTACAAGTTGCTTCTCTTTTGTTGCTTTAACATTTTTTTTAATCTTTAATCCTTGAAATTGTGATTATGTGTGTCATGGTGTGGGTCTCCTTGGGTTTATCTTGTTTGGAACTTTCTTTGCTTCCTGAACCTGGAGCTATTACTTCTTGAAATAAGTTTTCTGCTCCTTTCTCTTCTCCTTCTGGAACCCCTATAATGTGAATGTTTGTTTGCTTGATGTTAAGATCAAGGTTATGATCCCTTAGCCTAACCTCATTTTAAAAATTCTACTTTTTGCTTTCCTGCTTGAGTGCTATTACCCTGTTTTCCAGATTGATGATCTGTTCTTCTTCATCCTCAAATCTAATATTGATTGCCTCTAGTGTATTTTTCATTTTGGTTATTGTATTCTTCAACTCTGATTAGTTTTGTTTTACATTTTCTCTTAGTGAAGTTCTCACAAAGTTCATCTATTCTTCTCCAGTCTGGTAAGCATCTTTATGGCATTACTTTGAACTATTTGTCAAGTAGATGGATGCTCTCCATTTCATTTAGTTCTTTTTCTGAGGTTTTGTTTTGTTCTTTGATTTGAAGCATCTTCCTCTGTCTCCTAATTTTGCTTGTCTTTCTGTGTTTGTTTCTATGAATGAGGCAAAACTGCTATGTCTGCTAACTTGAGAAAATGGTCTTGTGTGTGGTCATCCCCTGTGTAGACTGTGTGTGCTTGGTGACTTTGGCTGGCTGGCTGGAGCCGTGACTGATATTGGCTGGGGTTCCTGGGCACTCTGTACTAGGCTTCCCTGGTGGGAGTGGAAGTGGGTATGGGCCAGAGCAATCCTGGGCAGTCTCTTGAAGAGGGTGCCCTGCAGGAGAGCTGAGGCTAATGTGGGGTGCAAGCCAGGGGTCCCAGGGTATTCAGTGCAGGCAAAGATAACCCTGGTGGGGTGGCTGACACTGAGGGATCCGTAAGCCTGGGTGTCCTGGGATGCTCTATGCAGGATGCATCCTGGTAGGGTGGCTAGAGCCAGGGCAGGGTGTGGGCTGGGGGGCTCCCAGAGGACTCTGTAACAGGAGTGCCCTAGCAAGTCATCTGGAGCCAAAGTGGTATCTTTGAGGGTGAGGTGCACCTGTGTTACCTTGGCAAAAACTACTAGAGATGTAATGAGCACTGACCAGGCATGTCCTGGTGTGTGCTGTGCTGGGTGGGGATGCCTTGCTAGGATGGCTTGGGTTGGTGTGGGCTAGGGGTTCAGGGTTCATTGAGGAGGCAGGCTGGCTTTCAAGGTGCAGTGGAATGTAAACCATGACACTTGCCAGCCCCTCTGATTTGGAGAGTTCCAGCAGCTCCCCTGCTGTTTAGAAGAGTTCTAGAGCTAGATCTTTTAAATTCTAATTGCTTTTTTAAACCACGGCTTTTTTCTCCTTTTTTTTTTTTTTTTTAACCTAAGTTCCAAAGGGCATCTGGGACATCATGTCACGGTGGTTTTGATTTGCATTTTCCTGGTGATTAATGATATTGAGCATTTTTTTTTTCATGTACTTATTGGCCATCTGTATGTCTTCTTTAGAAAACGGTCTTGTCAAATTTGCCTGTTTCTTAATTGAATTAGTTTTTTTATATTGAGTTGTATGAATTATTTTGGATATTATCAGCCCTTCATCAGAAACATGATTTGCAAATACTTTCTCCCATTTAGCAGGTTCCCTTTTCATTTCGTTGTTTCCTTTCCTTTGCTGTGCAGAAAGTTGTAGCTTGATGTAGTCCTACTAGTTAGTTAAAGTAGAAAACCTTTGCTTTTGGTGTCAGATCCAAAAAAATTATCTCCAAGACCAAGTCAAGGAAATTACTGCCTATGTTTACTTCTAGGAATTTAGTGGGTTTGAGTCTTCTGTTAAAGTCTTGAATCCATTTCGAGGTAATTTTTGTGTATGGTATAAGATAGTGGCCCAGTTTCATTCTTTTGCATGTGACTGTGTAGTTTTCCCAGCAGCATTTATTGAAGAGACTGTTCCCTCCCTATTGTATCGTCTTGGTCCTTCTGTTATAAATCGATTAACCATATATACATTGGTTTATTTCTGGGCTCTCCTATTTCATTGATCTATGTATCTATTTTTACACCAACACCCTACTGTTTCAATTACTACAGCTTTTTAGTAGAGTTTGACAACAACCAGCACAATGCCTCCAACTTTGTTCTTTCCCAAGATTGCCTTGGTTATTCATGGTCTTTTGTAGCTCCATACAAATTTTAGAATTGTTCTATTTCTTTCAAAAACGCATTTAATCTGTTGGTTACTTGGGTAGTATATACATTTAACAATATTAATTCTCCTAATCCAGGAGCATGGAATATCTTTTATTTGTATTGTCATCAGTTTCTTTCAATAATATCTTACAGTGTCTGAGTATAAGTCTTTCACCTCCTAAGTTAAATTTATTTGTAGGTATTTTATTCTTTTTGATGCAATTGTAAACAGATTGTTTTCTTAATTTCTCTTTCTGATAGTTCATTTCAATGTATAGAAATGCAACAGATTTTTGTATACTGTACCCTGCAACTTTACAGAATTCATTAATTCTAACAGTTTATTGGTAGAGTCTTTAGTGTTTCTATATATAATAATGCCATCTGCAAAGAGTGGTAATTTTACTTCTTTTCCAGTTGACATGCTTTTTATTTTATCCTTACATAATTGCTCTGGCTACAACTTCCAATACTACGTTGAGTAAAAGTGGTGAGAGTGGGAATCCTTGTTTTATTCCTGATCTTAGAAAAGCTTTCAGCTTTTCACTGTTGAGTATGATGGCTGTGGGCTTGTGTCATATATGGCCTGTATTATGCTCTGATATGTTCTTTCTATACCCAGTTTGTTGAGATTTTATCACAAATGGATGTTGAATTTTGCCAAATGCTTTTTTCTGCATCGATTGAGATGATAATTTTTATCCTTCCTTTTGTTTCTTTGGCAATTCTCGTTGATTGTCTTGTGGAGGTTAAAACATTCCTGCATCCCTGGAATAAATCCCACTTGAATGTGGTGTGTACCTCTTAATGTATTGCTGAATTCGGTTTGCTAAAATTTTGTTGAGGAATTTTGCAGCTATGTTCATAAGAGATATTGGCCTATAATTTTCTTTTCTTGTGGTGTCTTTGTCTGGTTTTGATATCAGGGTGATGCTGGCCATGTAAAATGACTTTGGAAGTATTTCCTCCTCTTCTATTTTTTGGAAGAGTTTTAAAGAAGAATTAATGCCCATCTTTCTCCATGTTTGGTAAGATACGCCAGTGAAATCATGTGGTCCTGGACTTTTGTTAGTTTTTGTTTACTAGTAAGGAAATCAAATCAGTAATCAGTTTGTTCAGATTCTCTATGTCTTCATAATTCAGTCTTGGTTAAGTTGTATATTTTTAGGAATTTATTCTACTTTGTCCTTGTGTTGTGGCATATTGTTGTTCACAGTAGTCTTTTATGACCCTTTGTATTTCTGTGGTACCAGTGTAATATCTCCTCTTTCATTTCTTGTTTTGAGTCCTCATTTTTCTTTGTAAGTCTAGCTAAAGGTTTGTCAATTTTATTTTTTTCAGAGAACAATCTCTTTGCTCACCCACCATTCTTTTTATTGTCTTTTTAGTCTCTTTCCTATATTTCTGCTCTGAGCTTTGTTATTTCCTTCCTTCTACTAACTTTGGGCTTCATTTCTCCTTCTTTTTCTAGTTACTTGATGAATAATGTTAGTTTGAGATTTTTCCCTTTATTTATTGCCATGAACTTCCCTCTTAGAATTGCTTTTCCTGCATCTCATAAATTTTGGTATATTGTATTTCCATTTTGATTTGTCTCAAGGGTTTTTTAAAATATTTTATTTACTTCTTCTACAGAGAGAGAACACACATAAGCAGAGGGAGAGGGAGAAGCAGAGAATCCCAAGCAGACTCCATGCTGAGTGAGGAGCCCCATGAGGGGCCTGATCTCACAACTCTGAGATCATGACCTGAGCCGAAATGAAGAATTGGACACTTAACTGACTGAGCCACCCTGGTGCCCCTCAAGGTATTTTTTTTGATTGCTCTTTTGATTTCTTTAACCCATTGGTTTTTCAGTAGAATGATGTTTAATCTCCAAATAAATGTGAAATTTCATAACATTGTGGTCAGAAAAGATGCTTGATATGATTTCAATCTTCTTAAATTTATTAAGACTTGTTTTGTGGCCTAAGATATGATCTGTCCTAGAGAATATTTCATACGCATTTGAGAAGGATGCGTATTTTGGTGCTTTTGAATGAGATGTTCTGTATATATCTACGCAGTCCATCTGGTCCAATGTGTCATTTAAAGTCCATATTTCCTTACTGATTTTTCTGTCTGGATGATCCATCCATAGATGTAAGTGGTATTTTAAACTCTTCTACATTATTGCTATTTATTTCTCCCTTTAGATATGTTAACATTTGCTTTATATGTTTAAGTGCATAAATATTTACAAATGTTATATACTCTTGTTATATTGGCCACTTTATCATTCTGTGATGCCCTTCTTTGTCCTTGAATAGTCTTAAAATCGATTTGGTGTGATATAAGTACAGCTATCTTAGCTTTCTTTTTATTTTCATTGGCATGAAATATCTATTCCTATCTCCTCAAGTCTGTGTATGTCCTTTCATCTGCAGTGAGTTTCCTGTGGGCAGCTTATAGATGAATCTTGTTTTTTATCCACTCATCCAGTCTCTGTCTTTTGATTAGAGAATTTAGTCAATTTACACTTAAAGCAATTGTTGATAGATATGTACTTATTGCTGGTATAATTGCTTCCCAGCTGTTTGTAGTTTTTCTCTGTTCATTTCTTCTCTTGCTCCTTTCCTTTGTGGTTTGATTACTTTCTTTACTGGTATGCTTAAATTTCTTTTCTAATGATCTTTTGTGTATCTACTATAAATTTTTGCTTTGTGGTTACCATGAGGGTTACATAAAAAAACCTATATTTATAACACTCTATTTTAAGTTGATAAAAACTTAAGTTTGAATGGATTCTAAAGCTCTACAAATTTACTCTCCCTCACAACATTTGGTTTTTGATGTCATAGTTTACATCTTTTTATTTTGTGTATCCCTTAACTAATTATTAGTTATTTTTATTACTTTTGTCTTTTAACCTTCATAGTAGCTTTGTAAATGATTAATCTATCTTCACTATACATTTACCTTTATCAATGAGATTTATACTTTCATGTGTTTTCTCGTTACTAATAAGCACCCTTTCTTTTCAGCTTAGAGAAGTCCTTTTAACATTTCTTGTAAGGCTGGTTTAATGGTGATGAACTTCTGAACTTTCGCTTATCTGGAGAATTCTTTGTATCTCCATCAATTCTAAATGGTAACTTTGCCAAGTAGAGTCTTCTTGGTTGCAAGTGTTCTACTTTCAGTTTCTGAATATATTGTGCTACTCTCTTCTGGCCTGCAAAGTTTCTGCTAAAAAATTTGCTGATAGTCTTATGGGGGCTCCTTTGTATGTGACAATTTGTTTTTCTCTTGCTGCTTTTAAGATTATTCTCTTTAATCTTTGACATTTTAATTATGTGTCTTGGTGTGAGTCTCTTTGAGTTCCTTTTATTTGTAACTCAATGGGCCTCCTAGATCAGGATGTGTTTCTTTCCCTAAATTTGGGAAATTTTTAACCATTATTTCTTCAAAGAAGTTGTCTGTCCCTTACTCTCCCCTCTTCTTCCTCTGGGACTTATATAAGGCAAATGTTAGTCTGCTTCATGGTGTCCTATAAGTCCCTTGAGTTATCTTCACTTTTTAAAATTCTTTTTGCTGCTCTGATTGGGTGAGTTCACTACTTTGAGTTAACGGGTCCTTGCTTTTTCATCCAGTTTGCTGGTAAACTCCTCTAGTGTATTTTTTTTTTTTAAGCTCAATTATTTCATGTTTCAGCTCTGTGACTTGTTTGGTACTTTGTTAGATTTTCTATCTCTTCATTGAAGTTCTCGCCACGTGCATCCCTTCTTCTGAGTTTGGTAAGCATCATTATGATCATTACTTTGAAGTCTTTACCAGGTAAATCATTTATCTCTGTTTCACTAAAATTTTATTTTCCTGAGGGTTTATTTTGTTCTTTCGTTTGGAACATATTTCAGTGTTTCTTCATTTTGCTTGACTCTGTTGGTTTTTATGCATTTAAGGAACAGCCACCTCTCCCAGTCTTGTAGAAGTACCCTCATGTATTACATGAATGTCGTCATTGAACCTTGCCCTAGCTCTTTGTTGTCTTTCAAACCTTTGTGATTGCCCATGCAGACTACTTTAATAGCTCACAGTAGTTGAGGGCACTCCTAGACCTATCGTGTCCAAAAGAAAGAATCTCAGCACTGAAACTGAGTTTGATTTGCAGCCAGTTTAGTAGTTTCTAAACTACTGGCTGGTCCCACAGTCCTGTGGGACTACAAGTGTAAGCCCCACTGACCACTAGAGCCAGCCAATCTGGAGTTGTCCTCTGGGCAGCAGTTGTAAAAATTGGGGTTTTAGATGAGTGCATAAGTTCCTTTCTGGGAGATACCAGGGAGGTGGAGTGAGGCAGAGGGAGAGTGCAAAGATGGTATCTACCAGTCTGCATTACTTCAGCCTCTAGATGGGTGCCAAACCTGAAGACTTCCCCTCAGTCTGAAGCCCCCGACAGGCGAATGGTCTTCTTTCATAGTTGGCTTTTGGTGCAGTGCCTTGGGGAATGCTTGCTTGCCAAGAACTCTCTGATGTTACAGTCCTCTAGGACTCAGGAATGCAAGTGTCCCTTGGTCACTAGAGCCAGATCAAGGGGCATTCTCTGGATGGCAGCCCCTAAAACTAGAACACCAGGTGGGTGTAAGAGCTCTCTCCTGAGAGACACTGGTGCTCTGGAAAACATCAGGGACAGAATATGAAGATGACACCTGCCCTTTAATGTCTCTGGAAAGGATTATAGTCAGGTCTTAGATGTGTGTTCAGTTAGAAGCCTGCACCTCTGGCTGTAGCTATGATGATAAGACAAAAGGCCTCTTTCGCAGAAAGACAGAGCTCTTCAGCCTACTGCCACTTACTATGCCCTAGGGATGGTACCTGTTTAAGAACTTTATTGGTTACAGTCCTGTGGAGCTGTGAAAGTAAGCCCTGCTGACCACCAGAGCCAGGTGATATAGAGGTGTTCCCAGGTACCAGCTAGTAAAACCCAAGCACTAGACAGGGCATGAGCTCCTTTCTGGGAGACTGTGGCAAGAAAAGTAGAGGGAAAGTACAGAGATGGTGTCCACAGGCCTGTAGATGGGTGCCATGCCAGAAGTCTGCCCTCAGGCCACAGCTCCTGGACAAGCAAGTAAAGGCTGTGGCTATGCTGGTGTCTGTCAGGGCACTTGGGTGGTAGCCTGCCAAGAACTGTCTCTTGGACTGTTACAGTCATACGGTACACAGGAATGCAAGCCCCCTGCCTTCCAGAACCTGATGATCAAGGGGTGTTCCCTGTGTGGCAGCTGCAAAAACCAGGCTACTAGATATGTATAAAAGCTTCCCCTCTGAGAGATAAGGATGCTCTGGGGTGCAGCAGCAGGAGAATGTGAAAATGGCATCTGCCAGCTTCCATCCCTGGAAAGGATCCCCAGCAGACCTGTAGATGTGTATTAAATAAGATGCCTCTCAGGCTGATGCTTTAAGTCTAGCAAATGAGCTGCTTTCATATAGCCTGTCCGTTGGCTGCTTCTGCTCTGGGCCCTAGGGCAGGTGATTCCAAGCATGGGGTCTTTTAAGAGTTGTTTTTACATTCCCTGTAGCCTGTGGGTTACATGGATGTGAGCCCTGTTGGTTTTGGAAGGTAGATATTTTGGGAGCTGACCACTCAGGTGCAGGTCTTAAATGCTGGGATGCCTGAAGTGGGGGCTTAAACCTTTTGCTCTTCAGGAGAAGCTCTGGGTTTTTAGTTTCCTCCTGATGATGGTTCTCTGTGCTGGGGGAGGGGTTTATGATGAGATGGTGTCTTAGCCTCTCTTACCTGCTGTGATACCGGGTTTTTTTTTCTTGTTTGCCTAATTCGTAGCACTTGCTTAGCTAGTTTTTTGGGGTTTTTTGAGAAAATTGTTCCATAGACTTGGTGTGTCTGTGAGAGAGGTGTGAGTTGGGATCTTCCTACATCATCATGTTGAAACAGAACCTTGTTGGATAATTTTAATGGGCTAAGAGCAACTTATGATTGTATGGAATTTTGCTACTTCTCCATCTCATTTGATCCCCACAATACCCTTATGTGGAAAAGGCACTATTTTCTCATCTTGCAAATTAGAAAACATAGGTGCAGATAAGTAGATGACTTGCCAAGGTCATGCAACTAATGACATAACTGGAGGGAAATCTGGCCCTGATGATTGATCCAGGACTCTTTTCACTATAAATCCTGCCTCTTTCTCATTTCAGATTACTTAGTTATGTCAGGTTAATTAGAGGATGCATCAGCCCAAAATTCTTAGGTGACAAATGAAAAAATGTCTTTTAATTTTCTTTTTTAGATTATTTCTTAGTTGAAGATGAGTATCCTATTTGCGCTTTACAAAGACAGTCCTTCGGTAACAGCTATATTGAGCACGGTAGCAATATATGCTAAAAGACTATCAAGTATGCTGCCATTTCATGTTTAAAAAGTGGGGGAGGGGATATATATACAATTATGTATTGTGTGGCTTGAGGTGGGTGGGAGAGGAGCTTACATGTCATTGCAGGCTCTACTATTGCTTGATTTAAAAAAAAAGTATATGTGTCATTTTTTAAAAAATTAAATGAGAGCAACACTAATGACAAAATAATGGTGAAAATAAGTTCAAGTCTATGGCCCTAAGACAAAATTTCTCAGAGGTTCCTTAGACTGAAGTATTTTTCTGTCAACTTTGCTCCCACATGTCATGGGAGACTTGGGCAGTATTTCAGCTACTCTGAGGCAACAATGAAGAAGAAAAGACCCTTGGAAATAAGGCAAAATCTTGCCACGAATCATAAAATGATACTTGCATAAAATATGAAAGAAGTATTAAGAAGTAGGTCTTTCAATAGATATATTTTCCACTCCTGTTAAACTCTGAGGAACTCCCTCATTGGGTTGGGTAATAAATAAAATATTCCAGACTTCTTCCTCATCTGTTAAAATCTCTCCCCCTTTGTCATGTAAATTGTTCTGCATCGTATTAATAGTAAAGACGAAAAAAAATGTCCCTCATTGCCAACCAAAGATCTTCATATCTCTATTACTTAAAATGCTGTAGGTCTGGCTCTAAGAGATATCTGGAAATAGAATTTTGATTTGTAAATACTGCAGCTTGAAATTCAACTAAAATACATTTTGATTGAAAGGCAGAATTGCTCTTGGCATACCAGTAAGAGGACTTTGAAAGGCAATGAAGAGGATCTGGTCAATAGGGTTAAAACAAACCTAGCTGGATTTCAGCTCTCCCAAGTCCAGTTCCAGCCCCTTATAGGAATGCTATAAGAAGGGGTTAACAACATTTTGTCCCTTAAAGAAAACCTCTGCATAAATAACATGGTATAGTCTTTTATCCTGTGATTGTTTGTCATAGGAATATAACCTTAGAGTAATATCAGTGAAGAAAATAGCAGGGCTGCCATTTTCTCTAGATTCTCAGGAATAGTGGAATTGGTCTGTGATCATTAGAAAGCTCACAAAAACTTCTCTTGCCAGCACATGGGAAGACAAATGAGGGTGAGGATTAGTATCTATGGAGTTTGTTAAGCTCAAAAACTTCATTATTGGGAAGTAGAACAACTTAGTCAATTTCTCATAATGACAACTACATACAGCATATACTCCACAGTATCATTAGTATACAAAATACAGAACAGATCCCCAACTAACTTCCAAGCACATCCCAAAGCTTTATCTGGAAAATATTTGGCGGTTCCTTGAAAAGTTAAACACAGAATTACCATATGACCCTTAGTGTATACCTAGAATAACACAAATGTTCATAGCAGTATTCACAGTAGCTGAAAGGTGAAAACTGCCCAAATATGCACATTGAATGAATGGATAAACATATACAATGGGATATTCAGCCATAAAAAGGAATTGCCTTAATTATACATGCTACAACATGGATAAACCTCAAAAACATTTAAGAAATGTATAGTATGATTCCATTTATAAGGAGTATGAAGTATAGGTAAACCCACAGCCACGGAAGGTAGACGTGGTTGCCGGTGGCTGGGGGAAAGGAGGAATGGGGAGTTTTATTTTGGAGCGATGGAAACGTTGGACCTAGAAAGAAGCAGTGGTTGTACAATACTGTGAACTGTACTAAATACCACTGAATTATTCACTTCAAAATGGTTAATTTCAAGTTATGTGAATTGTACCTCACTTAAAAGCTTTGTCTTTAATTTAGGCATTAAATTAAGGCACTTATAAATGCCCTATTTTTCATGATGAAGTAATTTTTCATTTTAAATCAGTAAAGAATCATTTTATATTTCAATTTAAAACATGCTATACCCATTCACCAACCCATGGCTCATGTGCTGCTTCCCTTAATGAAAATGTAATTTATAATTTCACTTAAAGCATAATCTCTTGCAATTCTTGAACCCATCTTGTTATAGCCCATTTTATCCCAAACACAGGTAATGCAACCTGTATCTATTTCCAATTACAATGACACACACACACAAATCCCTGCTGTTTTATAAATGTAACTTCCATCTCTCTCCACAAGACTTATGCAAGTTCCAGAGGCTGAAACGCTAAGAAAGCATGTTAACTTTTAGAGTGAGAAACTATAGACTTGACAATATTTTAAAACCTAATATTAGATGAGGTTATTGCACCATTTATAAGACATTCAAAAGCAATGGTCCAGAGCCACTGCAACACTTTAAAAATAACCATTTGGGGGGGGATTAGAAAAAACCCTCTCCAAAGTGCTTATTAGTATATCCATCTTTTTTTTTTTTTTAAAGATTTTATTTATTTATTTGACAGAGATAGAGACAGCGAGAGAGGGAACACAAGCAGGGGGAGTGGGAGAGGAAGAAGCAGGCTCATAGCACAGGAGCCTGATGTGGGACTCGATCCCAGAACGCCGGGATCACGCCCTGAGCCAAAGGCAGACGCTTAACCGCTGTGCCACCCAGGTGCCCCAGTATATCCATCTTTTAAATCTAGCAGTCTTACATATAGAAATCTGACCAACAATGTCAATGAATTAAGTTTCTGCTCATGTGTAAGTACAAAATATGAATACTTACACATTACCGTGTTGATTTTCAAATCATTCTAACTTGGGCTCCGCTTTACTCCTGTAATTTGGCTTGTGTATGTTTTGTGCCGACTGAGTACATTTTTACCACCAAAAAGCAAAACAGTCTATTCTTACCATAATTAAGAGCTTCTGGTGCTGTCCATTTAATGGGAATCTGCTTTAAGCCAGAAGACGAATACACTCCACCATCCTCTTGACGAGACATTCCAAAGTCACTGATTTTCAGAACGTTATTTTCACCTACCAGGCAGTTTCTTGCAGCAAGATCCCTAGGTTACAATAAGACATAGAAAATACCTATTAAAACAAATTGAAAGCTGCTTTCACATTTATGACTTCCACACTTTGCATTTTTACATTTGCAATGTATTTATAATGAGGTTAAGAATGCTTGTGATTTACCAGTCCTCATCTTTTCTGTCATAGGTAAAAATCACCAGTGAGAATATTTGCGTAGGGAACAGGCCCCATGCTAATTTTCTAGGCATCACATATATTTCCATTTAGATAGAAAAACACTGCTTCTAGGGTTAAGAGAAAATCCCAGAGGGAGGCTAAGCAAACTTGGCATTATTTCTCATTGGACTGGATCTCCTAGAGCAGGACTCTTTTACATAACTTCTGTGATGATGGAATGGTTTCTATCTGTGCTGTGCTGCCCAATAGGTAGTCATTAACCACGTGCGAGGATTAAACACTTGGAATGGAACTCATGTGATGGAGAAACTGAATTTTTAAATTTACTTTTACTTGATTAAATTTAAATAGCTGCATGTCACTAGACAGCCTTTGGCTATTGTAGCCTTAGAGCTTCCCAAGGGCTGGAGAATGGCTGAGGTGCCAGAGAGCTTTGCAACTCTCTCTACTGCCTCTGGGACAGGCACAACTTTGCATGATCTGGCTCTGCCTGTCCTCTCACCTTATCTTGTTCTACCCACACTGGGCTTCTTTCCGTCCTCAAATGCAGGACAAATCCCCTAACATGACAAGCTTATTTCCACTCTAGGGCCTTGCAGTTAGCTGTTCCCTTTACCTGGAGTGCTTTCCCTCTAGGCTACAGTATCGCTGGCTCATCTTCATTCATTCTTAGCTCAAATACCCTCTTCTCAGAGAAATCTTTCTTGATCATCTCTTTTGCTCACTGCTGTCTTCCTTATCAGGTAAGGGTGAAGTCTCTAATTCTAGTGAGAAGCCCTTTAATAATCAAATTCTTATATGTACACCTACATGTTTATACATTTTTATAAATTTAAATATATGTAGAGAGAGGGAGACAATGTTTATGTGTGTATGAATCTATACATACACACAGAAAATCAGATGTTATGTCCCATGGTGCTGCGTATTAAGAAGAAAGTTGTATAAAGGGAGAGGTTTACTGGAAGGAATCCTGTTCTAGATAGGCTGTTAGGGAAGGTCTCTTTGATAATATGGTATTCGATCAAAGACATGAAGGAAGTTAAGAAGAAAGCCCTGGGGATATCTAGGAGGAGAGCATTCAAGATAGAAAGAGCAATAGATAACAAAGACCCTGAAATTGGGACATGCTTGATATATTTATGGAATGAGTGAGGGGAAGAGAATAGTCATTTTAATCAGAGCGTTAGCCTGGACCAAATGATGTATAGCTTCTAAGTTCCTTGGATTTTATTCACAGTAAGCTGGACGGTAACCAGAGAGTTCTGCATACAGGAATGGCAGATCCAGAAAGACCACTTAGGAGATTAGACTATTTCAGAAGTCCATGAAAGGCAACAAGAGCCTGCATGAAGATGGAGTCAGTCAGCTGTATTTGAAAAGTACAATCAATAACATTTGCTGGTAGGCTGGATGTGGAATAGGAGAGAAAAAGAATCATGGATGACTCCCAGATATTTTGGCCTGAACACCTGGAAGGATGGAACTGACATTTATTGAAATGGGGAAGGTTACCCAAAAATTACTGGAAATGATACAGGAATTCAGCCCAAATCGCAGGATATAAAATCAATGCACAGAACTCACTTGCATTTCTATATACTAACAAAGAGAAGAGAAAAAAGTCTCTTTAACAAATGGTGTTGGGAAAATTGGATGGCCACCTGCAGAAAAATGAAACTAGACCATTTCCTTATACCATACACAAAAATAAACTCATACTGGGTAAAAGACCTAAATGTGAGATAAGAATCCACCAAAATCCTAGAGGAGAACACAGGCAGCAACCTCTTTGACCTCGGCCGCAGCAACTTCTTGCTAGACATGTCTCCAAACACAAGGGAAACAAAGGCAAAAATGAACTATTGGGACTTCATCAAGATAAAAAGCTTTTGCACAGCAAAGGAAACAACAAAACCAAAAGACAACCAACGGAATGGGAGAAGATCTTTGCAAATGATTTATCAGATAAAGGGCTAGTATCCAAAATTTATAAAGACCTTATCAAACTCAACATCCAAAAAAATAATCCAGTCAAGAAATGGGCAGAAGACATGGTCAGACATTTCTCCAAAGAAGACAAATAGCCAACAGACACATGAAAAGATGCTCAACATCACTCAGCATCAGAGAAATACAAATTAAAACCACACTGAGATACCACCTCACACCAGTCAGAATGGCTAACATTAACAACTCAGGAAACAACAGGTGTTGGCAAGGATGCAGAGAAAGGGGAATGCTCTTGCACTGTTGGTGGGACTGCAAGCTGGTACAGCCACTCTGGAGAGTAGTATGGAGGCTCCTCGAAAAGTTAAAAAGAGAACTACCCTATGACTCAGCAATTGCACTACCAGGTAGTTATCCAAAGGATACAAACAGTGATTCAAAGGAGCACATGCGCTCCAATGTTTATAGCAGCAATGTCCGCAATAGCCAAACTATGGAAGGAGCCCATATGTCCACGGACAGAAAATGGATAAAGAAGATGTGGTATATATACACAATGGAATATTATTCAGCCACCAAAAATAGTGAAATTGTGTCATTTGCAACAATGTGGATGGAACTAGAGGGCATTATGCTAAGCGAAATAAGTCAGAGAAAGACAAGTACCGTATGATTTCACTCCTATGTGGAATTTAAGGAACAAAACTGATGAGCATAGGGAAAGGGAAGGAAAAATAAAGTAAGACAAAAACAGAGAGAAGCAAACCAAAAGAGACTCTTGACTATAGGAAACAAACTGAGGGTTGCTGGAGGGGAGGTGGGTGGGGGAATGGGGTAAATGGGTGATGGGCATTAAGAAGGGCACTTGTAGTGATAGCACTGGGTTTATATGCAACTGATGAATCACTAAATTCTATCTCTGAAACTAATAATACATTATACATTAATTAAATTGAATTTAAATTAAAAAGAAATGCAGAAAGTTAGTGAGAAGACAGAGGACTAGATTCATGGAGTTGGGTGGAGCCAGCCGACTTATCTCCTATTGTCCATTTCTTTCTTTCTTTTTTTTTTTTTAGTAAAAGAATTCCAATTTTAGCTGAATATATTACCATCCATTTGAAAACTCCTATACTTCCCAACGTCCCCTGCAACCAGACGTGGCCATAATCTAAGTTCTGGACAATGAGATATAAGCATAAGATGTGTTCAGAATTTCTAGGAAGTTTCTTATACCACCTCACCTCTGTCAGAATGGCTAAAATTAACAACTCAGGAAACAACAGATATTGGCGAGGATGCAGAGAAAGGGGAACCCTCTTACACTGTTGGTGGGAATGCAAACTGGTGCAGCCACTCTGGAAGACAGTATGGAGGTTCCTCGAAAAGTTAAACATAGAACTACCCTATGACCCAGCAATTGCACTACTAGGTATTTGCCCAAAGGATTAAAAAAAAAATACACACACACACACACTAGAATATTACTCAGCCATCAAAAAGAATGAAATCTTGCCATTTGCAACAACATGGATGGAACTAGAGTGTATTATGCTAAGCAAAATAAGACCATCAGAGAAAGACAAATACCATATGATTTTACTCCTTTGTGGAATTTAAGAAACAAAACCGATGAACATAGGGCAAGGGAAGGAAAAATAAAATAAGATTAAAACAGAGAAAGAGGCAAACCATAATAGACTTTTAACTGTAGGGAACGAACAGGGTTGCTGGAGGGGAGGTCGATGGGGGTCTGCTAAATGGGTGATTGGCATTAAGGAGGGCACTTGTGATGAATACTGGGTATTATATGTAAATGATGAATCAATAAATTCTGTTCCTGAAACCAATATTACAGTATTTTTAACTAACTTGAATTTGGTAATTTTCTTTTTTTTAAATTATTTCCCATTACATTTCTCCCTCCTGGTAACATAAAGAGGAAGCATACTAAAGTTGGAAAAGCATCAATAGATTAAGGGGCCTGTGTGCCTAATGAGTATGCCATACATATTCTGGACTGTCTACCTTCGTATATGTGGACTTTGTGTGTGTGTGTGGTGTTATATGCAGTCAAAGTAATCCAGTATGGGTGGAGGAGGGCCTTGGTTTTGGACAGGTAGAGTTTATTAGATGTCCAAGTGTAGATGTTGAGTAGGCAACTGAATATATTAGTCTGGAGGTTAAAAGAGGTCTAACAGTTGTCAGCTTTCAGATTTGAGGCAATGGAATTACAGAATACTGTCACCTAGAGAGTGAGTGTAGAAAGGAAACAGAGGTGTTCAGAGACTAAGCCTTAGAGCACACCATCATTTAGTTTCCCGTTTTGTAGTTTTTCCCCTCATTTCTCTTGTAGCTTTCCCGTATGTGGACTCCAGTTACACAGTAATACAAGGGAGACAACATCAGTGTCTGAAACCTAATAGAAACCACATCTTTATGAGCTGAGGAATCAGGAAAAGAGGTCCTTGCAAGTGTAGGGTCATAGAGGGGAAACAGCCAGAGAAGGGGATTACCTGGTTCCATGTTTGAACCCACACAAGTTTCAGCCTAAACCCTGAGCTACACATTTGATGGGCAGACCTAAGACCATTTAGAGAACCAAACTCCTTTAAATCACTGCCCATGTCTCAAAGTAACTCCTGACTGTCTCACACAGGGCACACCAAAACACAGGCTTTGAGAAGTTAACTGTGATATGAGTCACTGTGAGGCAGTGAACCTATATTTTAACCTAACTGGGTTGATTGCGTGCTAAAACAAAACCAAAAATATCAACAATCTCCAGTGCAATATAACAGAGACTTAGAGCCTGTAACATTCACAATATCTAGGGCACAAACTGCTAAACATACAGAAAACAAGAAAAATGTGATCAATTCTAACGGGAAAAACAATCAACAAATACCAACATCAGAGTAACCACATATAAAGTGGCTATTATAACTATACCCCATAAAATAAAGGAAAACACATTTGAAATTAATGGAAAAACAGGTAATCTCAGTCAAGAAATAAAAACTAGAAAAATTATAGAAATGGAGAAACTTAAAATACATATCTAAAACTAAATGTCACTGCATAGGATCAAAAGCATACTGATGATAACAGAGGCAAGAGTCAGTAAACTTGAAAATACCCCAGCTGAAGAGCACCAAGAAAGGAAAATAGAAACACGTGACATAAGCATCAGGGGACCTATACAATATCAAAGGATCGAAAATACATATTACTGGAGTCCCAAAGTAGAGGAATAAAGTGATTGAGGCAGAAAATATGTTTGAAAAAATGATTAAAGAAGTCCCAAATTTAGTTGAAAGAAGTAAAAGTAAGTTTGCATATTCACAAATCTCTGTGAACTCCAAACAGGATAAAAATCAAAGAAAAAAAACACAACAACACCTACCCATATCTTAATCAAGCTGCTAAAATCCAAGAAAAAGAAAATGTCTTAAAAGTAGATACAGAAAATGACACATATGATACAGAAAGCGATTCAAATAATCACAGATTTCTTAAAAAAAAAAAAGATGGGAGCAGAAGATGGTGGAATAACATCTTTCATTTGTTAAGATGGCAATTCTTCTCAATTGATCTACAGACTTAATGTATACCCAGTCAAAATTCTAGCAGATGTCTCTGTCAACTCAGAATTCCACAGCTAGCAAAAATATCCTACAGAAATGAAGGCAGAATAAAGACACTGTCATGTGAAAGAAAACAGAATTAACCAACTGACAGCAGATGTACTCTACCAGAAACATCAGTAGTATTTCAGCCTAAAGGGAAATAATACCAGAAAGAACTCTGAAACATCAGGATAGAAGGAAGCACAACAGAAATGGTAAATATGCGGGCAAATATAAAATTTTTTCCCTCTTAAGTTCTTTAAAATATGACTGAATATTGAAAATGAATATGATAGCATTATCTAATCAGGTTTTCAATGTATGTAAATGCTATGACAACTACCAGATAAGATAAAAATTGAGTGTGAACAAACGGACCAATATGGGTGCAAATTTTCTACATTTCCCATGAAGTGATACAATATTAGCTCTTAATAGTTTGTGGAAGTTTAGGTGTATGTATTGCAATGTATAGAGCAACTCTTAAAGATGTAAAGAGATATAGCTACAATGTCGAGAGATAAAATTATATAGAATGCTAAAAAATACCAAACATTATATAATCAAAATATCAGTATCTAGATATAAAGTGGTTGTTACTACTGATTCTACAGACAGAATAAGATATAGATAACAATGATTCTGTATTTACAAATACAAATTTGGTATCAAAAAATATTCCCAAAAAGCAAACTTCAATTCAGATGGTCTCATTAGTAGGTTTTATCTTACATTCAGGGAAGAAATAACCATATTATGGGAACTTTTTCAAAAAACAGAGAGTAACTGCCTAACTCACTTCATCAGGCCAGTAGAACTCTAATACAAAACCTGACAAAGACACTATCAAAGAAATTACAGAAAAATACTCTCATGAAGACAGAGTCAAATATTTTAAACAAAATGTTAGCAAATCAAATACAGTAATATATAAAAAAGATAATACATCATGGCCAAGTAGGACTTATCCAATAATGCAAGACTGGTTTACCATTTGAAAATGAATCAGTGTAATTCACTAGAATGACAATACAGGGAAGAAGACCATTTGATCTTTCCAATTGATGCAGAGAAAGCATTTGACAGCATCCAATATCTGTTAATGATAAAATGCTCAGCAAACTGGAAATACTGAGGAGCATCTACAAAAAATTCAACTACCAATATCATACTTCATGGTGAAAGACTAAATTGCTGTTCCCTGAGATCAAGGCAAGAATACCTGCTTTCACCATTTCTATTCCTGGGATCTTAGGCTTTGAAATAAGGCATAAAAGCAAACAACAAACAAAAAAATCCTACAAATATCAGACAATAGTAAAACTAGTCCTATTGGCACTATCTGCAGACATGATTTTTTTTTTTTTAACATAGAAAATCCCAGGCTAGAGGAGAACACAGGAAGTAACCTCTTTGACATCAGCTGTAGCAACTTCTTTCTAGATTTGTCTCCTGAGGCAAGGGAAACAAAAGCAACAATAAACTACTGGGACTTCATCAAGATAAAAATCTTCTGCACAGTGAAGGAAACAATCAACAAAAGTAAAAGGCAACTACAGAATGGGAGAAGATATTTGAAATGACATATTTCATAAAGGATTAGTATCCAAAATATATAAAGAACTTATACAACTGAACACCCAAAAAGTGAATCCAATTAAAAAATGGGCAGAAGACATGAATAGACATTTCTCCAAAGAAGACGCACAGATGGCCAACAGACACCTGAAAAGATGCTCAACATCACTCATCATGGGGGAAATACAAATCAAAATTACAATGAGATATCACCTCACACCTGCCAGAATGGATAAAATCAATAATACAAGAAACAATAGGTGCTGGTGAGGATGTGGAGAAAGGGGAACCCTCTTGCACTGTTGCTGGGAATGCAAACTGGTGCAGCTGCTCTGAGAAACAAAAGTTTCCTCAAAAAGTTAAAAATAGAATTACCCTATGAACCAGCAATGGCACTACTACTTACCCAAAGAATACAAAAATACTAATTCAAAGGGATACATGTACCCCAATGTTTATAGCAGCATTATCTACAATAGCCAAAATATGCAGAGATCTCAAATGTCACATCACTGACTGCTGAATGGATAAAGAAGATGTGGCATATATATACAATGGAATACTGATTAGTCATAAAAAAGAATAAAATCTTGCCATTTGCAACAACATGGATGGAACTATAGTGTATTACGCTAAGCAAAATAAGACCATCAGAGAAAGATAAATACCATATGATTGCACTTACGTGGAATTTAAGAAACAAAACAAATGAACGAGGTAGGGGGAAGAGGGAGGCAAGCCAAGAAACAAACTTCTAACTATAGAGAACAAACTGATGGTTACCAGAGAGGGGAGGTGGGTGTGCATGTGTCTGGGGGTGGGGGAGTGTTGAGCAGGTGATGGGGATTAAGGAGTGCACTTGCTGTGATGAGCACTGGGTGTTGAAGATAAGTGTTGAATCACTGAACTGTACACCTGAAACTAACATCATGCTGTATGTTAACTGGAATTTAAATAAAAACTAAAAAAAAAAAAAAAAAAAATCTTAGGGAATTTACATACCAAGAACTAGAATAAATGAATTTAGCACGGTTGTAATATAAAAGGTAAACATAAAAAAACTTCTTGTATGCTAGCAGCAAACAACTGGAAAATTCCATTTACAGTAATGCTAATAAAACAAATACCTACAAATAAGTCTAGCCAAAGACAATCAAGTCCCTTATACTTAAAACTACAAAACTTGACTGAGAAAAAAATAGTAAATAAACAAATGGAGATATTCATTCTATGCTCATTGAGTAGAAGACTCAATACTGTTAAAATGGCCATTTTCCCCAAATCGTAAATTTAATGCACTCCCAGCCATTGTTCTAGCAGATTAGTAAAATTAGACAAGATCTGGTAAAATTAGACAAGCTGCTTTTAAAATGAATATGGAAATGCAAAGATTCTAAAAATAACCAGAGCTTACCTAAACTGATTTTAAATCTTAATTTAAAGCTATTGTTATCACACAGTTCATCAAATGCAAAAAGATATGATAGCTCAATGGAACAGAAGGTCCAGAAATATATCCACAAATGTATGGTCACCTCATTTTTTTTGTTTAAAGATTAATTTTTTTAAATTAAAAACATGTTTAATATTTTATTTGAGAGAGAGTGCGAGCAAGAGAGTGGAGGAGAGGGGCAGAGGAAGAGAATCTTCAAGCAGACTCCCCACTGAGCAGGGATCCCGAGGAGGGGCTCCATCTCACCACCCTGAGATCACGGCCTGGGCAGAAACCAAGAGTTGAATGCTTAGCTGTCTGAGCGACCCACGTGCCCCAATTTATTTATTTTTTAGACGGAGAGAGACCGCACCCACATGTGTGCCGGCGGGGGCGGGAGAGGTTGGGGCAGAGGGAGAGGGAGGGAGAGAATCCCAAGCAGACTCCCTGCTGAGTGCAGAGCCTGATGCAGGGCTCGTCTCACGACCCTGAGATTATGACTTGAGCCAAGAACAAGGGTCAGACACTCAACCAACTGAGCCACCCAGGCGCCCCAACACTCAGCGCAGAGGCACAGCGGCATCACAGTGCCCATCTCCGAAGCCTAGTGGACTGCTGATGCTTCTCGGGGCCACATGCCATTACTGTTGGTCAGAATGAGCTTTTTTGCATGGCAGCCTCTTAGTCGTTGACAGAATTTCAGTGTCAGTGCTTTCCTCGGGTTAACACCCACACTGGGCAACTACGCACACTTCTGGTATCCTGTCCTCACTGCACCGCCAGCTGAGAGGATTGTTCTCCACAATGAGGGTTACAGCTCTGGGAGCGATCGATCTAAAACCAATTTAGAGATACTTGCAATTCACTGTAAATAACATTCAGTAACAGTTACAGAAAACTCTTCTTTGGGGTTGCATGAAGTTCAAGTGAATGGAAATAGTATCTTTTTGGCATCATCTACGAATTAAAATAAAACCTTAGGCCTTCAGGCAGTCAGCACGTACTGCACACTCACCGCTTGCCTGATGTTCTAATAAGTCTTCAGATGGGAAAAGCAGATAGGATCTCTGGGCTGAGTCGCTGGTGATCTAATTTGGAAGAGAAGGCAGACATACACCTTTCCTCCTCCTCCTCCGTTCCCTCCTTTATTAAGCTACTGCCCAGCCCTGAGTCCGACAGTCTAGGAGACACACTGGTGATCCCTGCCTCTTCATGCATGAAACTGCTAGAGAACAAACCAGCATGAGCCAGTGTGTTACAGACTGCAAATCCTATAGGAACTCAGAGACGAGAAATCTCGTAATAGGCTGGTATTGTCCTTCACAGGAGGTGTCAGAGACAGCTATACCTCACCACACGCAGAGGAACGTAACAGCAAATACTGCGACTGCCAAAAAGGTATGGAAATGTTCCACTTAGGTCTGCGGAGTAATCTTCCTTGAAGATACAAAGTCAAACTTCTGGTGTGTACCAGAGGTGTCTTACAAAGTCAAACATAGTATGAGACAGGCTAATTATGGCTCACATGAGAACACAGAGCAGTTGCGGGAAATCCAACGCCAGCCGGCAGTGGAGAGGAGTCAGTTTTCTGTGCTATCTAGAAAGCACGACAGTGGGCATCGTGCTCTGTGGAGATGTTGCCTGTCAGAGCAAACACTGTGGTAAGGCAGGAGTAGCCAGTGTTCTCCTTGTCTGGACGCCTTACCCCAGACGTCATTTTACTGCCTGCAGCTATAATTACACAAAGTCAGGATTTAGCCTTCACACAGGAAAGAAGTTAGACAAATATTTGTGTGTGTGTGTGTGTGTGTGTGTGTGTGTGTTAATACAAAAACTATTCCCACTGGGTCTGGATAATATTGAGTCACAAATAACTAGCAACATTTAGGAGGAGAAATCCTCTTTAAGGCCCCAAGGTTTTCTAATTCTGCCTAAAACATGGCATAGAAGCAGTAACAGCGTGGGGGGTGGGTAGTAAATGAAGCGGGTATCTGATGTAATCCAACCATGTACTACTTAATCCATGCCCAATGGCTGGCTACAACCTTTGAACTTTAAACAAGAGCTAAAATTGGTTACCTTTAAGAAAAGAAGTGACACTTCAAACTCCCCTCTCAGAAGAGAAAAAAACAAATTGTGTAACAAACATATGAAAAACCCGTTTTCTGAAAAAGCCAAATGTCATCAATGACTTTGAAACAATATATATGAATGTTTTGATGGAAGGAGAGTAGGAATGCCAGTTTCT
The DNA here is from genome assembly GCF_017311325.1 of Ursus maritimus. Classification (NCBI taxonomy): domain Eukaryota; kingdom Metazoa; phylum Chordata; class Mammalia; order Carnivora; family Ursidae; genus Ursus; species Ursus maritimus. Next base: position 3,449,209 of record NW_024426663.1, read on the forward strand.
TGTTGCAAAATTTTGTACACGATAACAGAAACAGAATAGTAAACTGTCTCAGAGTGCACCAGGAAACGGAGCTTGGGCAAGGGGGAGTGTCTCTGGCAACAGCGCTGACCCCTTGGGGCCCATTTACACTGGCCAATACCGAAGGCACTACTGAGCTGACAGTGATGGCATCAGAGATTAGCCAAAAAAGAGATGACCAGCCAGATTCTACCACAAGTCACATGTTGCTCATTTCCACTTCAGAATCTCCCTTATTTTTCCTTTGAATAAAACACATGTAGGGGCCCTTGGGTGGTGCAGTCGGTTAAGCTTCTGACTCTCGGTTTCAGCTCAGGTCCTGATCTCAGGGTCGTGAGACTGAGCCCTGTGTCCGGCTCCGTGCTTGGCGCAGTCTGTTTAAGTTTTTCTCTCCCTCGGCCCCTCCCCCCTGTGCTCTTTCTCCAAAATAAATTTTAAAAAATAATACATATTTTTAAAAAAGTATATGTAAATATGAAAATCTCCCCACATTTCTCATTTTCAAGCACACCCTTGATTTCACCCCTAGTTTTTGATTGGTCTTCCTTCCCTTCACGACCTCCTCCATCACTCTTCACACCCTTGCCTTGGCAAGTTCTCTGCCCATTATTACTGAGGCACTTATTTCTAAAAGTATAGCTCCCAAAGGAAGCCCCAGCTGCAAAACTGAAAATTAGTCCCATTATTAAACTGTGCTTTTTCTCTTCCTTGGAAAAATTGTTCAGTGTCACAGACTTCTGGGATGTTGGAAACAAAAGTGTTACTTCTGTGAATGCGGTACCAGACCAGGGTGGAGGGAGGGTTAGAGTATAATTCATGCTTTTTTGCTCAGGGCTGGTCCAAGGCCCTTTGGGTACACATGGTGAGAGCCAAAGGACTCTCTGTTCCTGAAATGGCCCTCCTGCTGCCTGTCAGGACATAGACTCCTCAATATGTGAGTATCTTCATTTGCTTAAAGCCACTGCTAAAATGCAAATGTGTTACCTGTGGGGAAGGGGGTACATATTAGCAATGACTCGCATTTTGACATTGATTTTTTGAACAAATCAGTACGTATAAAGACATACGAAGTCTTAAGGAGATGGATGATAGGGCAGTTTTGTGAGAAGAGGGGGAAAGGGAAAATGGACAAGCATAGGGAACTGGCTATAAACAGGCCTGGGCAAGGCACACAGTGGGCTCTTGCGGGAAGAGTCACAGGGTGACTATTTAAAGGTATGCTGTGGTATTGGGTAAGGGCGATAATGCAAATGTGACTCCTAAAAAGTCTGTCTAGGGCTGGCTCTTGTGTATTTATTCTAAACCAGGCTACCTTCTTTTCAGCAGCAGGGAAGATCATCACTGGGGCTCAAATGCCTCAGCCACTGAATCTACCCGTAGGGGAGCCATGCTCCACTGGCTGCATTCTGCGAAGAAACTGAGGCCTTTGGTGATTTCCTCTGATGAGGCTGCTGCCCGGTAGCTGGGACACACAACCACCCAGTCCGTGCCCGACACAGCTGCCTGAGAACCATTTATGGGCGCTACTGTAAGTCATCTGCCCTTACTTAAAATGGACACGTTCAGCGCGTACTGAAGTGCTTACTCCTTTTGGCTCTTTCCTTTCCTTCCCTTTCCTGGGGCGAGTTCCCTGTAGGACAGTTCTGTTTGGCAATGGACAAATACTAACTGCACATATTCTTGTATTTAGCTTAGAAATCAAATTCCTAGGTAGTTAGCTAAAGCAAAGCACCTCATACTAAATATGGACACTGACGACAAATTCACAGCCGAACACATACAGTGATAACACTTGCCTCAGTCTTTAAATTTACCGGCAGAACCCAAGGGGAACTTTATATTTAACTACTGTGATTAGCCTGGTTTATAGTTTGATGAAATGGGTACTCTGTCTGTTTAGTCAGGTATAACTCTCCCAGTCACTGGTTTTTGCTATCATCTGTGGGCCACATTGTGCAATGAGACAACGAATCTCTAGTGACTAGCTTTGGGTACATAATTTAAATAAATTTTGATCTAATGTTAGATCTCTTAAGATATAAAAAAAATCTGCTCTAAGGGCTTAGGGGAATAGGGGAGGACACATTAAAAAATATTGACGGAAAGTAAATGTTTAAATCTCTAGTTCAAAGAAATATACCAAGTTCCAATGGGTAATTCACCAACAAAACTGACTTCTGTCTCAAGCATGAACGTTAAAGGCCACTAGCTGTCTGAGGCTGCAGTAAACTGCATTGCAAGTACTTGCCTCTGAAGTTAGCCTCAGTACTAACGCCAAGAGCCTCTACTCCTACAAGACTGCTCGAAGGGAGACACTCCCACTCTGAGAGTATGAGAAGTAAAAATGGAAGCCAGTTGCTTGAGTGACAAATGATATAACTTAAAATATTACATTTGGAATGTGATAAGTTACTCTGAACAACAGAGAGAAAAAAGTGACCAAACCACTCCTTACCGAATAGCCATCATGATAATAGCTATCATTTATTGAGGGCTTTATATGTGTCAGGTACTGTTCTAAATGTTTTCCACATAACCCATCTTCTGTCAATACTCAACTTCATGCATACTAATCTGAACATTAAATACCTCTTAGATTTTTCCAGAAGTGATTATGCAAACATTTCCACTGTTGGGAGTTCTGGACTTGGGATCAGGAGACCAGAATTCTCACCAGTGTTTTCCTTAACAAGTTGTTTCAGTGAGTACATCACACAACATTTTCCTGGACCTTGGAAATGAGAGCACCAGCTGTTGACTTTCCTGAGCATGAGGGCACGTTAAACGATTTTATGATTCCTTTGTACTATATCCACCCTGATGTAAGAGTCGTATATTTTATAACGGCTGACAGAGGAAATACAACAGGATAAAAAGTTACTAAGAATTCAACAATGTTCTGAAATGAATTTCTCTTTTATTAATCACAATAGTAAAACAGTACTGCATATTTAGACACACACACACACACACACACACACGATATTATTCTGTCTCAAATGCTTGATATGCACCTGGAACACTTGCAACAACTTGGAGGAACCAGGGGTCCATGAGTCTGTCAGTTGATAGTCACCATATATACCAACTCTAACATTCTGTTACATTTTAGGTTAAAGGCATTGTCTTCCTGGAACTGGCTGGATAAACCTAGCCACACGGTGGTGCTAGATGGTCCTGGTGAAGTTTCCCACATTTCCAGTGCAACAATGAGTGTTAACAGCTCACGAATAGAAGTAAAGCCTGGAGGGTAAGAGACAAGAGCGCCATTCCCTGTGGCCAACAGTCCCACCCACCCCAGGGCCAAAGTATCACAATACAGGCATCCTTTTGCTTGCCTCTGCTGAAAAACTTGGGTACAACCCAGAAAATGCACTTCCCAATGATGTAAGAATAATACCAAGTATTTATTAAGCACTTAGTAGGAAACAGGCACTTTACCTGTTATCCCTAATCCCTATTTAAGTGTAGATATCTATTATACAGATAAAGAATATTTATTTATTTAAGAAATTAAGTAATTTGCCCAAGAACACAGAGATATTAAGTGACTCAGTACAGAATCTCTCTTTCTCCAAAGCCCATGTTCTTTTAGTATTTTACAAAGCTGAGTGTTCCCTTGGTTTCTTGGAAATATTAATTTTATCTTGAGAAAAGTAGTCCTCTGCACGACCTGCTGAGATAGATGATTGCCACTTTGTTCCTGAGACATGATTTCTTTCTCATTTAAGTTTCGTGGAATAGAATCCCTGACTCAATACTTAGGCTCTGGAATATAGAATATGTTGAGAGGACTAAAATCCGCATTATTTTTCTATGCTGTGTCAAGGCACATAACAATTTCTCCACAATCTTTTTGTTGTAGTTTATACTTTCATGATGTGATCTACATACTCACACTAGGGCCCAAGTTAAGATATAAAAGACACATCAAGGAGCAGAGCAACTGTATGATCTGTGATGCACAAGGTACAGTAACGAGCCCCGGGATCATTTACATTTTTACAGTCTGCAACATGTCCAGCTACTGATGAACAAACACGCTCTGATTATGGTAGAAGGCACCTGGATTTAGATACTGACTGATCTGCTGTGGTTAACTCTTCGCAGGATCACTGTCTCTGTGCAATGGATGGCGCCAGCTCTGCCCTTTGCTGAGAGGGTCAGTAATGGAGGACATCCACCAAATGCCCCATTGACCAGCCCCTTCTCTCCCCCAACCAGACAGAGCCAGCCTGCACTTCTGCCTTTGGTTCGAAGATCCCTAATAGACCCTTAGGCTGTGCGCCTGAGGCGGAAAGATAGACTCATTCGGTGTAGGAACTCAGGAAGAGTCCTCAGAACAGACTGAGCCCCTCGGTACAGAGGGGAAACATCCAGTCCTATTTTCTGTGGCGCCAGTACTCTTCAGGGACAACACTTTTCAGTATTTATAGCATTTCAAGAGGAGGAATGCTTTTCTCTCGTGTGCCTCAACCGTTCTTTCCTTGCCTCCCATTTACATTCTTTTAAAATGAAATTTTCATTATTCCCATTTCAATTTCTAATGTTGTTTTCTGGGTTTATGAAGTGATATCCCAGGTGACTATATAATAAATTTCTTTTCAGTCCCATGATTGCTTTCAGTGTATGAAATCCAAATAGGAGAGTCTACGTTACAAATACAGGTCTATTTTATAATAATTCATTTTTATCTTGAAACAAATATCTGAAATTCAATTTCTTTTCTGTCTCTATTTTCTTTCCATAGTCAAGAGAGCTTGCTTTAGCTTTGTTCAATTTTAATTCTGCATTCTGTTTGATAATATAATACCACAAAAATATAAAGTCTTAAGATTTGATTTCATATATGTAGCTGTTTTTCTCTTCTTGTAATGCTACAAGATAAAAGTTTTTAAAAATATTCACCAAACGTCCTTCCATAATTAGTCGTTATTCATTCCGTGATTCTTTGATGTATTCACACAAAATCTGCATTTTGCATTCATGAAGGATTACTTGTCTGAGCAAATATTAACTTTGCATATACATGTGTCCTTTTGGTCTTTTAATGAAATTTTCCTTTACCAGTTTGCAGACCACAGTTACATAAAACAAAAGTGTCTGAAAGACTCAAAGTGGACAAAATAATTTATATAAATGTAAAACCCATTCACGAAAAATTCCAAAAAATTGTGGCAAATTTAGAGTGATCTTCAAACTACCGGAGGAGAAATGTGACAGCTGCTCACCGGCGTTCAGTGAGAGCGCGCAGCGGCAGCAGCACATCAAAGTGACCGCCACAGCATCTTGGTGACGTTACACCTGGGGTAATTACCTGCGTGGGAGCTGAATTAGGGTCTTTAAACTCCATGAAATGCCAAGTTGTCATTTTAGTGCCATCAACTGAATCTGAGCTGATATTAAGTAATAGATGGACCCTTTAGATTATTCAGAGTATTTTTAAAGCCAAGTAATTAAGGCTACACTTGACACTTTCCTTGTTAAGACCTTGTTATATTGACACAAGTAGTCACTCTTCTGAATACATGCTATAAGATAATATATAATTTGGACTATGAGGCCCAACACATTTGACAACAATGATGGTGGAAATAAGAAATGGAACAATTTCTGGTTATTTGATCTGGGAACTGATCAAGGAAACACTACTAAGTCTCCATTACACAGATGAGTTTCTATGTTCTAAGAATAGAGTATTCTAGGGTTGCTGCTTGACATACACAAAAATAATCTTTATGTATATACGTATGAATGTATGTATGTATCTATTTATCATTTATCTATCTATTGTAGGCTCCACACCTGGTGTGGAGCCCAACATGGGGCTTGAACTCATGACCCCGAGGTCAGGACCTGAACTGATATCAAGAGTCAGATGCTTAACCGACTGAGCCACCCAGATGCCCCAAAACTCTCAATATTTTATATCAAAAGACACACTTCTAATTTACTTTTTTAAAGTACTATTTCATTAATCTTATAGGATCTAGCTACTAAAAATAAACAAGGACATACACACATATATCCATACAGACATATGTATGTACATATTAACCAATAAGTCTATCGTTTCAACTTTCCTTTAAGACCTTACTAGATACCAGGGCCTTTGCTATATGCTACAGATAAAGATAACCTAATTCCTGTCCTCAAGCAGTTCAATTTTGCAAGAAGAGATAGCTATGTAAGCATATAAACTACAGTATTGGAAATTACAAGTGTGAGGGTTAGGAGTAAGCTCTCAGAGACAGGTGTAGTATGAAAAATATGGCCATAATATTTTGTACTTCACCCTGTGTCCAGGCTAACCTGCTACTCTGACAAGCAGAATTTGGCAGAAGTAATGTTATGAAGTTCTGGACTGTAGGCCTCCAGAGACTTCCAGCTTCTACTTTTGTCTTCCTGGAACACTCCTGATACCATGTAAAGAAGCCTGGGTGAGAAACTGTGTGGGGGGGAGGCAGAGTGGTAGGGCAGCCTACAGTCCATTGGAAGGCTCCAGCCATGTGAGTGAGACTAAACTAAACCCTCTAGCCCTAGTTAAGCTAGTGGATATCTGTCTGAAGCCACATAAGTGATCCTAAGGGAGAACAGTAAAAAGCCACTCGACTGAACCCAGCCCAAACTGATGGAACAAAAAGAAATAAATGATTGTTGTTTTAAGTCACTGTATTTGGGGTGGTATTTTATGAAACGAGAGATAATTGGTACAACAGATTTAGTAACAGTGAGAGAATGTTAGCTCAACAGCAAGGATGGGTAGGGCAGAGTCGGAGATAAGAGACCAAAGAAAACTGTCACTGTTCATGTCTTCTCATCCATCCCCAATAGAAAACTGTGGCAGGCACCTTCTCACTGGTGCAATGATTTTTCCTAATTTAGCTTCTGATCTTCAGCTTTGAATTTGCTTTCTCTCTAGCATCTAGCTTTTTATTAGCTGAGTTTTCCCTCTTTCAAGCTTTTTTGAACCAATGATGTCCAGGCTTTTGACTGCTATCTCTTCTCGATGCTGCTTCTTGGAACATCTTTGTGTCCAGCCAATGCCATTCCCAAGGGCTCTACCTGGCCCCAAGCTTCTGCACTACCACTTCTAACCGGATATGAAAAGAAGAATAAAGTTTAAACAACTGGCATATGGAAGCTAGTTAATTTAGTGGTAAACTTCCCCGAGATGCTTTGAGGGAATTCTCATATCAGACTGGAGCAAATCACAATAAGTGATATGGATATTGATTACTCTAAGTCATCAGTAATGGTTAACTATTGTGGGGTACACTTGGTATCACAAGCAGAAATATGTGGTAGACAGTTTATCATTATTTCCATTAAAAAATTTAAAACTGGTGGGGACAAGGCCAAGAGATAAACGGACTTGATTCCTTAAAAAAAGTGCTATCTATTTAGCACTTAATTTTGCCAGGCACTGTTCTGGCAAAGCAGCGACAAAACAGACTAGAATTCATATCGCTGGGAGACGTACATTCCTCTGGTATGAACTAAATGATGCATGATCAAATAGGACAGATCTAAAAGAATTACTTAAGGACATATTCCATACAATGTAAAACGGGGATCCATCAAAGGGGAAGGGGTGGGGAGCAAAGAAACATGTGACACAATTACATCTAAATAACTGTTGATCCATTCTGTTAAAAAAAAATGAAGACAAAAACCTAGATGGCTTCAAACTGCTTAGTGGAAGGGAAGAGACAGGAGGGAGGAGGGTACAGGGAAAAACAGGCTCAAGTCCTCATGCTGCTCACACGAGAGAGCAGGATTAGGATGGAAGGAGCAGATGCTAACACACAAAAAGCGGGTGCGGTACTTCCCACTACCACCAGAAAGTAGAATTGAGGGAAAAGAGCACCCATTAGAATAAAAAGAACTATTCCATATGACTAAAAAGTAGAACTCACCTAAAAGATAGCTGTTAATGATCCTAAAAGATAGCTGTTAATGATCCTAAATGAAAATGTTGCAAATGATGAAAACAACAGGGAATTTAGACACACTGTGAGTTAAGGGCAAGAACAAAAGAAGCACAATTCAAAACAGACATAGAACCAGTCAGAGGGGGGTAATGTAATACATGGACGTCAGTAATACCAGCAGAGATGAAGGGAGACAGCAGCAGCAGCAAGTATCACACAGGGACGAGAGATCTGTTTTCTACACAAACAGCAACTCAACAAACACTAATAAAGGAAAATGGAGGCCATCTTTGAGTATTTTAATAGTACTATCACTAATGGAAGGAGGGTCATTCAGATTCGATCCATGTGGACACAATCAGAGTAATTATGGGATCCCACACTGGAGCAGTGTGTGGTCTGATTATTAGGCAGTGATGTCATTTTGTGGAGAAGTTGTGCTGGCTTCACTGCTTGGCTTGTTTAAAGCAAGGTGACCAGGGCCTCTGGGAAAGGGGCCTTTGAGAAAGAAGGGAGTGGTAAGTCTTCTACTAGGAACTCTCTAGCTCTAACCTCAGAACCAATTATTTTTTTAAAGCTAACTAGTTTAGGTTTTCTGCAATTTATTTTGGTCGCTGATTCTATTAATACAACAAGAGGCAAAACAACCATTATGCAGATAAAGTGTTGGTTTTATTTTCTGAATGTTTCTGTAGACCATTATATTAACTACATAACAGACAAGTAAATCTCATCAAACTGCCATATGCTAAATAATGAAGTTATTGTCTAAAACCTAACTTTCTATAAAAGTTTTCTTCATATTCCGGATCCTATTTATATCATATTATCAAACAATATACTAAGCAGTAATGTTTTAAAATGAATGGTCAGTATTTTCTTTAAATTAAATTTGAATTCTGGGGCACGTAGGTGGCTCAGCTGGTTAAGTGTCTGACTTGATTTCAGTTCAGGTCATTATCTCAAGAACATGAGATTGAGCCCCGCATCGGGCTCCATACTGGGCATGGAGCCTGCTCAAGATTCTCTCTCCCTTCCTCTCCCTCTGTCCCTCCACTCCCCTCTAAAAAAAAAAAAAAAAAACTTTAAAAAATTAAAGTTGAATCGTTTGTACTAAAATTAATTTTATTCTTGTTTGATCATAGTGGAAGAGCAGCTGCTCATTTTTATGCCAATATCTATTTTTTTTTCTCTAAAAATGGTCTCACCAAAGTTCTTTCCAACAATAATAACAAAGAATTCCACTCATGCTGAACTAATAATGGTTCAGGAAGATAATTTATGAAAAAGAAAAGTCTTCCTGTTTTAAAAGAGAAATGACAGAAAGATAAGGCCCAAACTCAAAAAAGGGATCATTTATTAAAAACTCAAAAGCATTTACTGCGTTTAGTAAAATGCCAATAGTATTCAAGAGAGTGACAGTGGATAAACATTTTAGTTGATAGTGTGATTATGAGTAAGAAAAACAGACAATGCTGAACAAAGTGGGTCTAAATTATATAGCAAATGAGACAGCAGAGTTCCTGTCTATAGGAATTTTTAGGATGTTAGCATATGGGGAGGTGACAGAACCTCTTCCTCTGGGACTGTTAAAGAAGGGTAAGATCACTGATTCAGCAAACATTTTCTAGACACCTAATTTGTAGCAAACACTGACAGTGTTAGAAAAGACCAGGTTCCTGTCCTTACGGAATCTATACTATGGTGGTAAAAAGTGATCTTACAGGAGAGAGAACAAAGGTCTGCAGAGGACATGATCAAGTAGATGGGGAAAGATGGTCAGAAACGCTTCATGCTTGGGCTCCCTGCTGGGTGTAGAGCCTACCGAAGGGGGGGGAAAAAAAGAAAAAAAAGAAAAAAAAAAAAAGCTTCATGCTTGAGGATAACCTTGCTAAATATTTACACACTTGCTAAGGCAATTATCCAGACAGGGAGACTATGTTTGACATGACCTATGGAAAAAAAATTTTCAAATCTTCTCATTACATAAAGGATTGACTAAATAACTCTTCCAGTGTTATCAAATTAAAATAACTCAGTCTTCTAAACATTCATGCTAAGTTCTAGTCAATTTTAAATGTTTGTTGTTTCAAGCCTTATGCATGTCTGAACTGAACTTTCACATATTTCACCAGGCAAAAAAATATTTTTCTACAGGATGGTATGAAAAAGGTATGTACATGACACCCAAGGAAATAGTCTTAGAAATGCTACAGAAAAACAAAAAGAAAAGAAAAAGACAAAAGGGGATTTCCAATGTCTTTTGACTTCTAGGAAGAGATGGGATAGGACTCAAACTGGGAGTCCCAGAAAAGGCAGCTGAATATATTCTGAACAGAAGGTGCAAAGTCAGAAATAAGGTAAATCAGTAAGCAAAGAACCAGATGGGAAGAGTCAGAAGGGGTTTCAAATCAGCAAGAACAAGAGGTAGGCACTGTGTAGGTCTTAGATCTGGAAGCCAGAACTAAACTATAAAATTTCAGAAACAAAAGCATAGGAGAAAATCTTCATGACCTTGGGTACGAATTTCTTAGATATGCTACCAAAAGCATGATCCATAAAAGAAAAAATTGAGAACTTTAGACTGCATTAGAATTAGAAACTTCTCTTGAGAAAAAAAAAAAAAAAGGACAGCTACAGCTGAAAGAGAAAATATTTGCAAAGTATCTGAACCAGGACTTGTATTAAAAATATAACAAATGCTTACAACTAAATAACAAGACAACAGCCTGATTAACAAAAAGTGGGCAAGAGATTTAAACAGACACTTCACCAAAAGATGACATGTGAATAGCAAGTAAGCACAGGAAAAGAAGCTCAACATCACTAGTTGTTAGGAAAATAAAATTAAAACCACAACCAGACACCAGTACGTTCCCCAGAATAAGAAAAGACTAACAGTAAGAAGCGTGGCTTAATTGTGCAGGGAAGCTGCAACGCCCATACATTGTTCTGGCCATGCAAAATGCAACAGTCGCTTAGAAACAACTTGGCAGTTTCTTATAACATTAAACATAATTTTCCCCATGCAACCCCCCATTCAACCTTTAGAGATTTGCCCAAGAAAAATAAAAACATATATTCACACAAAGACGTACATATGAATATTTATAGCAACTTTGTTTATGATAGCCCCAAACTGGAAATAATCCATATGTTCATCAACTGGGGCTAGAAAAACAAACTACGGTATAAAATGGAATACCCCTCAGAATCTAAAAGGTAAGAACCATATGCAACAACATGGATGGATCTATAAAGCACTATGTTTTCAGTGAAAAAAATCTAGAACAAAAGATTATATACTGAATGGTGCCATGTAAATAAAATTTTAGAAAAGGCTAAACTATAACGAGAGAAAACAGATTAGTATCCCCAGGGCCAGGGGTAGAAGAAAGGGACTGAGTACATAGCAGCACAAGAAACTTTCTGGGGTGATGGACGTGTATTGCTCGTTACATGATTGTACACGTTTGGTAAAACTCATCCAACTGTACCTTAAAATTGGCGCGTTTTATTGTATTTAAATTATACCACAATAAAGGGAAAAAATTATGTAAGGTGCCCTATGTTATAAAGTTAATGGTATTATTATGTATAAAAAACTTGGATGAACATGATAATATGGGATCTCTTAACATGGGATTTTAAAATAATTTAAGGACCACACAAATAATTTATTGTTAAATTAAACTTAAACCAGACAAATAAATATATTAAAATATTGCCTCTCTTTAATATATGAAAATGCTTCTGAGGATTAATATTCTGCTTTATTATCTTGGTGAGATTTTTGTCCAGTCATTGTCACAGGACCAGCCCCACACTGTGATGAGCATTTGTCAGAAGAAGGAAAGCTTGGATGAGAGTGTGTACATTTCTAGCCTGTGGCTTTTTCCAAAACTGAAAAGCTAACTGGTCTATGTGGCACTTACATTTTGTGTTATAACCTTTTTTGTTTTTTGTAAAACAAACTAAAATTCCATAAACTGTCTTTGTATTACTTTAAGGGTATTATCTCATTAAAAAGATGGTATTTACATTAATACCCAAATAAAATCCCTTTTCTTTTCCTTTGAGCACTTACGATGCCAAACTCTTACAAAAGAAACTAAGAACTGGAACTCTTAAAACTTAGAGATTGAGTTATACTATTAAATGTTATGTAACTCATCATTTATCTATTTTTTATTTCATATTTTTTAAAGATACTAATGGTACAAAAATAACTTGAAAACAAGGC